>NW_009710023.1:0-457 GCF_000703405.1 Apaloderma vittatum | reverse complement strand
AGGTTCTCCTGAAGAGATTTCAGATCTGACATGTGACAGTATCAAACTCCACTGAAACAAAAGGAAATGACCTCTAATCTGAAGTATTTGATGTTGTTTCTTCAGAAATCTTGTATGAGAAGCAAGGGTTCGGTAACTTTCCCCTTCTCATGTGGGAATTCACAGCCAAAAGAATTTTTTTCTTATTTTTTAATCACCAAGCAAAAAATATGTTGACTAACGATCTAAACCCATTCAAATTTTGCTGGACAAAGGCACTAGGAGGACTGCAGATATCCAAATAAGAAGCATAGACGTAATAAAATCAGCAAAGACGTAGATGCAGTTTTAAATTCTTCCGCAGCTTTTGCAAGCTCTGGGCATAATAAGAAAGGCATGATAGAGCAACATCCATGACTGAAAAAAAAAATTAAAAATCTTTAATACTTTTTAAAAATCATTTATTAAAACAACAGGA
>NW_009710022.1:0-516 GCF_000703405.1 Apaloderma vittatum | reverse complement strand
TGGCCTGATGGTCCTTCCGAGCTGCCCTCCCGCCCAGTGACAGAGGTCCGAGACCAAAGTGAGGACTGCTGGCTGCCAGCTCTCTCCATTCCCCAACCTCACCCACGGAGCTGCTTTCTGCAGGAACTCTCACCCACGGAGCACGACAGAAACACGAAGAAGGCCTTACCCAGAGCCCTCTGCACTCGCTTCCTTGTCCTGTGGGGCAGCTGTTGGCTGCTGGGCTCCTGTGGAGGCGGCTGGTTGGCTGCAAGGAAGAAAAATCCAAGCAGAGCCCTCTGCACTCGCTTCCTTGTCCTGTGGGGCAGCTGTTGGCTGCTGGGCTCCTGTGGAGGCGGCTGGTTGGCTGCAAGGAAGAAAAATCCAAGGTGGGAAAGCCAAGAAGGCAATGGAAGACAAGATCCTTTCTCCCAACCCCAGCTCCTGCTTTGAGGTGAACGGCTCTGGCCCACTCAGCTGCAGCAGGATTCCTTTTGGCTGCAGAGGCCGTAAAGACACCTCCAAACCTCGGCCACA
>NW_009710021.1:0-7354 GCF_000703405.1 Apaloderma vittatum | reverse complement strand
TAGTGAAACCCAAGAAATCTTCGCTGTACCTGATGTTCCAATTTTCTTTTGACTTAAATAGGTGAATCTATCAGGTGGAAGTGGGTGTGTCCCACCTTAGGGACATGATATTAAATACAGTCATAACAAATGTCAGGCAATACTTCATGATTTCTAGCCCTAGCTGCTGTTAGTTTTCATTAGTTAACATATTTCAAGCATTGTCAATACCTGTATTCAAAAATAAAAAGTATGAATGACACTGTGAGCTAACCTGTTGTTTTTCCATAATCTTAAGAATGTGATTTGAGCTTCAGATTACTCAGTGTTGTTCAATCTCTCTGAGAGGCTAGAAAATAGCAGAGAACTGGGTCAACCTACAGCTTGTGATTACTCTTCGAGTACTCTGTCTTTACCAGTGTCTTTTAAAGATGAGTGTCAACCTCACAGCTCGGTAATCCCCACACTGCTTCTCTAGTCACTCGAAGCCAGTAAAGGGAAAAGCCCAAGATCTGTTATAGTCACTTCAATGGAAAAGGGGATTCAGCCCAGCTTCCATGTATTTTCAGAGGGTACACTACAAATTTGAGAACAGAATTAGTCTATTCCTATTTTAACTTTTCCATTTAAGCAACAGATTCTTCTCCTTTCTTTGTCCCGGTTTAACTCCTGTTTCTCGATTCACACATTACTGCCAGGAAAACAAAGCTGCAGGTTTAAGGTTTGTGAGACAGCACTGAACAAGAATAAGCTCTTACTTCAGCTTACTTCAAGAGGCTTCATTTTTTTAAAGGAGTTTCATGGCAGGAATTATGTTTTTATTCTTGTCTTTTTTTTAAAAAAAACCTCAGTACAGAGTTTCTGAAGTACTGCCACAATTTCTAACAAGCATCAGTTTTCAGAAAGCTTTAAGAATTATTTTTTTTTTGGTGCAATTTTCATAGTGCAGTGTTATTTTAATACCATGACACAAGTACTGGTAGCAATTAACCACCTTTTTATTAACTTTGTAACTGTTTTGAACTGCATCTTATAAATGTTGATAGTCAGTTTAATAGAAAAAATAATTACTGAGATAACTTTTACCAGCTTACTCGAATGCCCAGCATTTGCCTCCTCCTCCCCCAACACACACCTACAGTTTCTCAGCATTGAGTCTTACTAAATACTTATCTTCCATTTTAATAGTGACATTTTTTTCTAGTATATAATTCCTACTTAAGTTCACCAGTGTTCTCTGCACTTAGTGATACAATATATATTCTATATATATAGTTTTTTAAAAACTGGTAATGTAAGAGGTTGTAGATAGTTATTTTCATCTGGTCCTCAGAAAGAATAATTTCATGTACGGAAACTAGAAAATAAAACCAGCACAAACTAGCTGTACCAAGTAGTACATATTAAAATAATTACCACAGTAATTGAGAAGTCCTGATCTTAGTGCTACAATAATCAGTTAACTGATTACTCCACAGCCTCTGGGATTTCTCTGTCATCCACAATAAGGGTATGAATAATTCCTTCCTTCCGTTTCCCACTGCTGACAGCTTTAATGTAACAGCTGTGATCTCCGACAGTGAAGTGAGTTTCAGTCCCATCTTCTACAAATTCACCCTGAGAGAAAGGAGACAAGAATAAAATCAGACAAGAATAAAACCATTTTAGTTAAATAAAAGCTTGACTGCATCAGACTTTTCAGGATCACTTGCAGTTCCCACAACCAGGGCAGCCATAGATACCTGCGACAAAGGCAGCGCAAATGCTGAGCAGCGCTGCAGAATCTCAGGCTGGGTTTTGTCAAGGCGTCCACCTAAAGATCTGGGGGCATGAGATGCCGATCAAAATTCTGCATCATCAGAAATGGTCAAGCTGGAGTTTGTGAATTAATATCCTTGATCTGTGTCAGTAAAACAAAACCAAAAAAACCACTTTCGTTCCAAGTCGTGCAGTGCAGCCAGGAAGTACCACACAAACCTAGGCTGAAGCGGCAGTAAAATGGGAAGTGTTTAGTGGTGTCTTCTGTGGCAGACAAAGAGATCCCTGAATCGAGGGTAACGGTTGTGTGGTTAGGATACGCAGCTCCAGTTGCTGTTATGGGTTTTGCCACACATGGCTGTGCCTTTGGGAGTGCTGCTCTAATCCAAGTGCAGTTTGACAGCTAAACTTGCACTCACAGCTTGCAAGAATAGCTCTTAGTGTGCTCATCACGTCACAGGAAAGGCTGAGAACCATCAGGAGCGTAAGGTGCAATTCACTGAGAGAGGATGTTTCTTCAACCCATCACTGAAGAAACGTTTAGTGAATCTTTTAATCCTATTCTCAAATATAGCAGAACTGTTGATTTTATCACATGTGGTCGCTTGGCAGCAGTAATCACAGTAACAGCTCTCTGGTGGCACATAGAATCATAGAATCATAAAGGTTGGAAAGGACCTTAAGATCATCAACGTTCAACCTACAGCCCTACGCCACCCCAATACTAAACCATCTCCTGAAGTGCCACATCCAGCTGTTCTTTAAACACGTCCAGGGATGGTGACTCCACCACCTCCCTTGGCAAACCACTCCAGTGCTTCACCACCCTTTGGGAGGAGAAATTTTTCCTAATATCCAATCTAAACTTCCCCTGGCACAACTCAAACTCATCCCCTCTTGTCCTATCACTATTCATTAGGGAGAAGAGGCCTTCAAGGATGGGGAAGCCTACATAGCATGTGCATTGAAAGCCATCATAACATAAAAAGACACCAAATAGATTACACCTTCTTACTGTCAACCTGCTCTAAAACTTCATGCAAACCTGCCAAAAGTTTTGATTTGTTCCAACACGACTCTTAAGCCCCAAGTGTTAAGGAAACATCTGTGGATGGAAAAAAACTCTGAGTCCTACCAGACTACCTGTGTTCAACTTTCAGTCACCATGAGCAGGTTTGATGAAGTGGCTCTACACTGTGCATCAAACTCAAGTGCCTCCCACTCCCCTGGAAGTTTTCTCCCTAAAATCTCCAGACAGCTGACCCGGAAGATTTGTTTTGCTTGTCTAAAAAGTACAAACAAAACCCCTGTTTATCCATAAACGGATGATGTTTGGCATCCTAACTGAAATACTATCAGTTACAAAATACTGCTCTCTAGGTGTGTGCGCTCATACGCTATGAAGTGAGGTAACGTGCCCCTCTGTGGGTTATTTTGCTCATCTGTGGTTCTCCAGCCACAGCCTGTGTAAAGCCTTTGGAAATGATCACATACCGCTGTCTCCATTTTTTCACCGTTGCACCACACATCCATTGTGTCCTTTTCTGGGAAGGAAAAAGAAAACAAAAAGTAGAAAGAAGATACTCCCCCGCCTCTCTACAGACAAGAAGACCTAGGAATTTTAAAAATTTACTGTTGAATTTTACTTTCAGTCCTGCAAAGAAGTTCCTAATTAGCTGCAGTACCTGAGCTACAGGGCTTTTTCTTATATCAGAGAGATGGGAGGCTCTGTCACCCATAGGCAAGCAACTTTTGCTTTGAACATCTATTTTTACCTCTCTCTAGCTCTGTGTTGTTGTGAATGTTGTCAGAGATATTCTGACATTCTTAAACTGAAAAATTTGAAGATGGAAAAATGAACTGATTTCTGCTAATTGAGTGCTGCTTATTCAACAAAACTAACATTTTTTTCAGGTCAGCTTAATTCAAAAGCAGAATTATTTAACATCCATGAAATTGTTTGAGTTCTTAAACTCTCCTTGAAAGCCCAAGTACCATTTTAAATATCAATCTTAGGGTTTTTCATTGGAAGTGGAATACTCTTTTACTTTTCCCAGCACATCCACCTTAAATTACTTTGCTCTAGAATTTACATTACTGATGCCATCACCCACAGGACATCAGTAGAGGGGCTGAACACTGCTCACCTTATAAGCAAGCACAGGGCGATTCAAAGTCTATGAGGAGACTCATCTGTTTCTGGCATTAAAATCATCTTTCTTCCCCAGCCCCCTTCATCTTAGGGCAGTTCATTCTATCCCGAGGCTTAAGAAGAAACCACAGCTCGAGATCTCTTGTCTCCAGGTCTAACCATACAGCAATACCTAACTGGAAGTTTTCCCACCAGGAATTCCTTAGGTAATCCCTTCCTCCCATTCCCTTGTTATGTATCTGGGAATGGGGGAGGCAGCTCCATGGATACAGAAGCTGTAACTCCTTCCAATCTTTTCTTGTTTCTTTTTTTCTTTTTTTTTTTAAATCTAGACTGTGCCACTGTAGCACAAGACACTGGCAGCAGGCTCACACAGGTGTTACAAGACCATTATTTTTCAGACTGTCTTTGGCACCTAATTCCAAACTTCCAGACCACCCAGGATTTTACACTGCAACAGCGCTGGCAACTGAACTGCGCCTTCTCTTAATCACCAGTTATTAGATGTATCCAAGTTTATTCAAAGGCAGCAACATGAAGTCACTCAGCAGGTACTTACCTAGAACAACTCTATAGTCCGTACCACCCAAACTCAGTATCCAAGTGTTGGTGGTTTTTAACCTGTTCTCCATATACTTCTTGAGGCTCTTTCCATTGATCTCCAAAGTATACTCATATGCAAAACCACTGACTGCATCAATGTTAATAGTAGCCTTTGTTTTGGCTGCTCCAACAATGAAGGTCTCTTTACCCACTAATTTAAACATCCATTCTTTTCTTATTTCTTCCTGTAGAATAAAACAAAGACAATGGGAATTAATATATATAATATATTAATTAATTATAATGTATATTAACAATATAATTAATATAATTATATATTAATATATAAACCTCAATGAGTATTTTAATACCAAGAAAAATTCTGAACTAGAACTTGGGAAAGAGCTCAGTACTTAACTATTATTTCAGAATGAATGAATACATGATATTTTACACAGCTAGAGTGCCTCTGCCCAAGGACAGCAAAGCACTTCATGAATATTCACACCTTAATTGTAACTGAAAAAAAGAACAATGCAATTCATTAAGTAAGTTAATCAACTGAATATACCTCACTTGCATTTATTAGTCTTTTGTTTGTTCTGATGCCTGTTGCATGAAGTGCACTTATATAATCTGTATCACAGTGAATTTTGAGCACATAGCAATTTCACCTTTCCATCAACATAGACAACACGTTTTCCTGAAGTGGTTCCATGTTCAAATTCAATCTTATGGACACCATCACTTAAAGCTACTTCCCAAACAGCCACCAAATCTGTCATCTTCTCTAAATGGCTGTACCGAGACCTAAGGAAACACCAACAAAGTAAATTAATTGTTGTTGAAGGAGTTCAATTACTGATGTTGACAGTTTAAAGCTTTACCGCTCCAGGGCAAGCCGCCTTACACAAAGGAAAAGATAGACTTGAAAGAATAAGCTTATAAAACTGCTTATATTTTCATGATTTTCAAACATTCATATATGACAAATTACCACAAAACACAAACACACAGTTAAAGAGACTCATTTTGACAAACACCAAAGACATCTAACTGCTAAAACTTCCACTTCAGGCAACAGTACGGTTACAAAATTACAGAGAGTTCAGATGCTCCTGGACAGCTCTGAGATTTCTTGGCAGGTGTTAAAATACAGTATATTTTGGTTGGTCTCCAAGAAAGTATTTTACCCTTTTAAACTTAAAAAGTCAGGAGGACTAGTTTAGCTATTATGTTTTAACCGACTGGTCTGCAATCTTTCTCATAAACATGAGAAACCATTCAGAAATGCAACTCGGCACACACAAACACCCACAAGGGAGGAGCTCTGGCAAGATATCCTTTATTTAAATAATTTTTAAAGTTTAGATAGTGTCTTAAGTGACCACTGGAACTGTGGATATCTTCCCAAATCTGCTCATACCACAGTTCTGATTTTTTTACCTTACTTCATCTTCACAGACAGTAATCTCCTCACGGGATGCCATAGTAACCAAAACAGCTTTTAATCCAATTAGCAGCAAGAGAAAGAGAAAAGCAGAAGAGCAGCATAGAAGTAATGCCTAAGTTTTCCTCGTTTTCTCTATTTAGGGTAAAGAACTTTTTAAAAAACTGTTGTGAACTACCATGCACTGCCATATAGATGATGAAATACAACCATAATTTTTCCTCTTAGACAGAAGGGCAAATTTAAGTATTCTTTTACAAAACTGGTTAATGAAATTTATCCTAACATTATTAGCACATCATAAATTTGTCAGCTATTTAATGGGAAAACATTTTGTCTAACTTGTCAGCAAAAGCTTAGAAACAGACAGCTTGACCAAAGCAGGAACCAAATCCAGAGCTGCCCATCTCAGTTACAAAATGGAATAAACTAGGGACTGTTGCCACCTCAGGGAAAGTGAAATAGCACAGGGAAAGTAAAATAGCACAGAACAATTTAAACCCATTTGTTTTTCTAAATCACTGCAGTAGTTTTCAACAACCATATTAGCAATGTAAACGGGCAATTCAGACATAAATTCCCTGTGAACCACAAATAAATCACTTGCTTCTTACTGTGGAGGATTTTAGACCGTGACTGTTATAACACTGCTGATTTATTTTTATTATTTTCACTAAAGAAATTATGTATTGTCTGTGCATATCAATAAGCCTAATTTAAGTATGTGCAAGTAAATGAATTTGACAAATTGTACTTTTCAGTGGAAAATTATTTAAAAGTAAACTTGTAAATTCGAGGGTCTCTCTTCAGCATAACAGAGGTGTGTGCACTGAAAAATAAAACCTCCTTCTCTGTCTTAAGCTTCTGTTTTAAAACATGCTCAGGAACACTGCTGTACTGCCGTTCACACTTTTGTCAGGAATCACACACAATTCTGTTTGTAAAGTGAAAAGTAATTTTTAAAAACAGCGAAACCGTTTCCAGGACCTAAGGATTTAATTCTCACAGTAGCGAGCAGCTTACACCACCTAATAAACACCGAGGAGATGCTTTTGATTGTTCCTAAAGTTATGGGTTGATTCCTGCGAAGGCTCGCGTGCCCTGGCACAGGGGCAAGCCAGGTGGGGTGCGTTTCTGCGCTTCCCCCTTCCCTTTCTCAAAGGAGAGGGCACCGGGGGCTCAGAACAGACTCACGATTTTTTCCAAAATCAGAAGTGCCCTCGGGCACAAAAAAGAAACTCCAGAAGAGATGGCGCATGGAGTGTGTGTAGAGGCTGCCCACCGAGACCCATGAGACGCAGCAAGCAAGCCTGCTGTGTGAATTCCAGCTCGTGACGGTGAAAGGGTTAGGAAATATCACAGAAGATGCCATTTCCTTTTAATCAAGCCTGAACACAAACTCCACGCCAGCTTTGTGTTTTCTGCAGGCCAGTCGATGCCACCAGCGTCCAAAGGGAGAGCTGCCCACCAGG
>NW_009710020.1:33324-40739 GCF_000703405.1 Apaloderma vittatum | reverse complement strand
GAAGCCATGCTGGCTATCACCAACCACTTGAATTTTGTTCACAGTATTCCCTCTGCAAGTTCCCATGGGTTAAAGAGTTCTGAATTTCATTTTCATGTTTCACTGAGGATATTTAGACCTTTATGTTTGTTTGGCAAGACACAAAACTTCCTCAATATACATAACTTAAAGTTTCACAGTATTTTTCTTCATAGGGTTTTCAGACACGTCCAGTCTTTTTCTGTTGGTGAATATCTGTAGTGTACTATGCAGCCTTTTCTTTTCTCATTCTCTAAATCATTATACCTTTAGAGATTAAAGCAGAACATCCTTTATATATCGTGAGAATTATCCATCTACTCATAGAATGTTTTCAGTACAGCTATTCATCCAAAAAAGAATTCACTGTTCTAGTCAACTTTAATTTTATATAAATACTTCCTCTATTTCCACAAAAAGGAGACAACTTCTTAAAACCTTTCATGCAGTAAGCAGCTACCTCCTCATCCAGAATGAACATAATTATCCTTTTTTTTTACACATGGAAAAAATAAGGAATATTGATATGGATAGGCAGATCCAAAGTCCCATATGACTACAAGAAGTATTTGCCTGACTTCACTAAGAGTTGAATGAAGCCCTTAATAGTTTTCTCTAGATGTCAAAGAAAGTATATAGTAAATGCAGGCCTCTGTTTATATCATTTATTCCACTCTTGCCATTTAACCATTATCTAGTTTTACAGTAAACTGGATGAGTGTTTAGTACCATCTCACTAGTTTCGGTAGAACTGAGTTGTATTTTAGCTGATAAGCTCATTCCTCATATTTTTCTTCCTCAAAAAAACTCTGCTGTAGCTGAAAACAGACAAATCAGAGTGAATGGGGAATTAAAGAGGACTGAATTTAGAAGAGGTAAAACCACTTAATAGTTCTTTCAAACTTGCTGTTCATATGAAAAATCTCATTTTACAATTAAAGTGCATTATGCTGCTTAAGTGCATCCTCTTCCAAAGTATGTTGACTGGAAACATGCATAATATACTAGTTTTTACAATAGAATAACTACTTAGAATAACTGGATCCTCACAGAATGCCAGTATGACATCAAGTATTCTTCATGTACAAAGACGGGTCTGAATTTTTATTCACCATAAACAAACAAAATGTCCTACTCGCCTTTTGGAAGACTAAATGGTTAGTTTGGGATTACCAGAACTTTGCTATTAACTTGCAAATTGAGCCGTGTGTTTTTCCTGTGTAACGTGTTATAAATTTTGCTATTAGTATTTTATACATTGTCCTTATATTTGCTACTACTCTCTGTACTTGTAATGAACATCTAATTTTGATGCATGCCTATCATTCAGCAACTCTTAATCCAGGATAACAAGACAAAAAATTAGTGGTAATTCTGCTCATTTCAGCAACTATTAAGTAAAATTAACAGTTTCACCAACTGCTCTATATGGAATTTTCACAAGAGGTGAAGTTGGCATGCTTAATGTATGAACTTGGCTTATAGTTGTGAATGTGCATTCTCAATGTACATAGAAAGAAGCTGTTTAAAAATTGTCTGTAATCACAAAATCCTGATTGGGTAGAACTAATGTGAGAAACATAGAGCAAAAATAATAGTTAACATCATCATTCTATATAGAAAGCTTGTTGAAAATATCCAGTAGAAACAGGAAAATTTCTGTTGAAGAAGGACTGCTCTAGAAAAGTCCATCTGAATTTTACTGAAATATTGAAAGGAAGACTGTTCATATATTTAAATTCTCTACTCGTTTGTGCTTTTTGTTACATCATTAAAAAAGGAAAATGATCTCGAAGTGAGTACAGAACCACCTTTTCCCTTCTCTGCTTTCCCAATCATCTTTAGCTGTTTGGTCTTTTTCTTCAGTGTCAGAGCAACACTAGTATGCAGAATCCACACTGCCAGCAGTAGAATATTTTGTAAAATGTAGTAAGAAGGCCAATAATGAGAAAAACTGACAGAGTGGAACTGTATGGAGAATAGAAGTATATTATTTTGACTTCCTTTTTTTTGTTGTTGTTGTTCTTAGGAACTGCTCCTTTCATCTCCTATTTCATTCTTTTAGATATTGTAACAGCAAAACACTTGAAGCTTTTGGATGCAACACTGCTGCCATTACTTTTGCAGTACAGGAACTTTATTAATCCCACTAAATATAAATTATTATAAGACTGGAAATTTATTGATATTCTTTGTTATTATCTCTACACAATGTGGGATAAAGTTTCCCCACTTTTACACTCCATTGTTGAATTGGAAGCTCTTTTCAGATTGGATGGGGAAGGTCACTTCCTCCTCTCATATTTAAGCAATTAAAACACTTCCTCCCAAAAAATAAGGCCTTTACGATAAATGTGGAAGCTGGACTAGATGACCCGCTGTGGTCCCATCCAAACTGAAAGATCCAAAATATTTTTAGACATCTGCGCACAATCTCAGTTCTAGGACACATTTCAGAATGCAATATAAGCTTGCAGCCAGTTCTATTACATCGTGTAGTCATTGTTCACTATACACTAAATAAATAAGCTTTTAAAAATATTTACATTCATACATAGGCACAGCACATATGTTTGTTCCTAATTTTTTTTCTCTGTGTCTCCTGAGCTGGTACAAGATTGTTGGGCTTGGAATTTGGTGTGTAGACAATTTACTGCAAGGCTGTTTTATATGTGTTTGGCTACGAACTTTTTTATATATTAACAAGATCTCTTTTTCAAAATACTTTTCTTCCACATTAGGTTCCTGAATCTGATGTACCCGAAGAGTCCATTTTGAACATTAAATTTTACAAAAGGGCATTTTTTCCCGTTGTAGCATAACTTAATTCAATTTTATGTACATTGATGGGGAAATTCATCACGGGACATTCAGGGTCGCTTTCCGACCGTAATAATTTTGCCACTGACTCTTTCCTGTGTTTTTACATGTTACTTGCTAAAAATTTGTCTTCCTTGTCAGCAAAATTAGAAGATTTTCTACTATTCCCATGATTGGGCATAATTCATAAGAATTTGCAAAATATTTTGACAGAATTGTTGTTACTGCACTATTTTCTAATATCTGTAGAATATTAATAATAATCTCTTTCTATAAAGTCAGAGATTACCATACCTTACACCTTAGCTCTTTACATGCCCTGTGCCTTCACAGGAAGTATTTAACAGAGCAGCAACATTATTGCACTTTGGGTGTCCACTGTATGTCCTCTTGCATTCTTACAGAAAGCCACCTTGTAGTAAGTAGCTTGGCCTGGGAGGGCTCGTAGTGTTCTGCTCTCATGTGGTTTGATTGGTAGCATTATTCTGCAATTGAGTTAACTTGGGTAACTTGCTACCTTTCAGTTTGCTTCTTTGCAAAGCAAGAAGTGATAAATATTCTGCAATCCTGAGGAACTGTGCAACAAATTTTGATAAGATAGTACTAGGAACAGCCTGTATACATTGATTCTTAATGTTGACTGTGGTAAATACAAGTCTTACTTTCTGACTTCCTAGGAAATCAGTAGAGCTGATAGTCAGTTTTTTCTTTGACAGTTTTGCCGTCATCATTACTGGTTGGCTTTTGATCTGATTTTAGAGACAAATACAGTAATCTGAAAATAACATTATTCTGAAGACTGTGTTGCAGAAATTAATATGTGTATGTACTTATTGATTTGCTTCACATTAATGGGTTTCTGTGGCTTCTGATGAATGTGTCATGGCTTAAAATTTTTACACTACACAAACAGCAATAGAACATTGTATTATTTCCATTCTATTTTGAATAATTTGTGGTAAAATACTTGCTTTATGCCTCATTTGCTGCAAAATTTATTTTATTGTAGTGTTTAATTAATGAGTAATTCCACCATTTGTGGCAAATGGCCAAAATATTAACTTCTATTTTTAGACAGCTACTGTTTAGACAAAGCAGATTAGGCAAAATTTATAAATCTAGCATATTCATTAACAGTTTGTGGAAATTGGTGGAGATTTTTCCTTGAGTTATTTATCTAAGGCACTTGTTACAGATGTTAAGTATTTTGAACAGAAAATAACTGTGTGGCTCAATTTAAAACTAAAAAAGAAGAGAAAGTCTAAGGTTTGTTTTTTTTCCTCCCAATGTTTTAATGAACAAACAGAAATAAAATAGGTATTGTCCTTTGAGATGCTCTTAAATCAGTCACACTGCTAAACTGCATTTAAGGGATTCCAACACTAATTCCTATATAGATGATAATAAGAAATATTTACTTGAGCCAGAAAGCTTGAGTAATGCTGCATTTTGGCACTAAAAGAAAAAGAGGTTTCTTTTTTGTTTTCCAGGCAGCTTGCCTTTGGTGAACAAGCAAGCTTAGTAGAGATCAGCTGTTGTAGACTTTTCAGAACTTTTCTCATTCCTGTGCCAGGGTGGGGCTGGGCAGTACAGTGCTGCACAGGACATAGCAGGCTTTGTTAAAATACATAAGTGTGGGAACAACAATGCAGTGCTAGTGTTTGGTTTCCAATCCTATGGATACAGGTAACACCCGGAAGTTTCAAGGCAAAAAGAATGTATTTCAAAAATGTCTCTTCCGTATTTATGCTGTGGCTACCACATTTTTATAAACAGAAAATTACTCCATTCATGCTTTATTAGCTCTTCTTTTGTACCACAGCCTTGACCCCAGTCATCATAAATTGAGAAATAGTGGGGAACTAATGGAGACAGATGGGAATATGGCTTGCCATTTACTCAAATTGGTAAAGTAATTAACCTCAAGGTGCTGGTTTGCAAGAAAAATTGTTGGAATATCTCAGGGCGCCGGTAAACAGACTCCTGCTTTAACCACTTCTGACAACTGCATCATAAACTAGACTTATTCTGTTCAATTGACCTGTCAACGTCTTGAGTCCAAATAAAGATTTGTATTACAATGCACTTGCTGAGAAGTGGGAGAACACTACTGCTGTTTCTTTTCAAATGGGTTGCTGTTCTCTCTCTGCTAGATAGGAGCTGGAATGTCATATATTCATTCTTCAGCCATTATATTCCTTAGAAATCTTCCATTACTGATTGTGTGACAGCTTTGTGACAGCAGATGGTAGTCATTTGGCTTGAGAAAATGAAATGAAAAAACATGGGCCAGACTGACTGGGCTCATTTAGAACAGCAGTGGACAGAGGCCAGATCGAGATTTTATTTATCGAGGGACATCATGTAATGAAGCCAGTTTCTTTTATTTTTCCCCCTTTCTCTTTCTTCCCCCTGCAGATTGGGTGAAAGAGGTAGATTTTCAACATATTAGTACATAAATCAAAGGCAGTCTTATAAACAGGAATATTTTATCAAAAAGCCCTCTTCCACGTGACAGCTTTCAAATTCTTCTAAGTTCTTTCCTCATCCATTTTTTTATTCCCCCTCTCAGTTTAATGGAAGCATCTTCTGGATTTATTTTGTACACATTATCAGCTGGAATATTATTTTTTCAAAAGGGCAAGTTAAATCTTCAGGGGACGTTTTGTAAGTTGGCTTACATGGATTCAGCTCAGTAACTCGAAGAGTTTTGATCATTCGGGCTCATGCAGTTCTTTATTTCATATGTTTTGATTTGCAATTGAAGCAACCATTAAAAAAAAAAAAGGCATTTTTTGATATTGTCATAAAATGTATCTGGAAGGCATATGTCAAGGGAACATACAGAGTAATCTGCATCTAGAGTAAATACAACCATTCAAGACAGATGAAAACTGGAAGCATAGTATGGTATCTCAATTTGATGAAAACTCAATTGGTTCAGAAGCATTCAAGGAGCACTCATTCGTAACTTCTGCTCCTCTCAGTTATCCACAGACACCTACAATGGCATCCAGTAATGCCTTGCTGCATAATACTGATTCAGTGCCATTATGACAATAGTAATTTAAACAGTTTCTTTAGGTATTTGTTTTTATGAATTTAAGGATTTTAGGAAACAAACATAGTTCCACGTGAGTGGAATAACAGTTTTTAAAATACATTTATCATTCTCAAATATATATTTTTTTCAGTAAATAATAATTTTCCTTACAGTGCTCCCTAAAATTAAGTTTCTCAGTAGGCATTGTGATTTAACAGTTCATGCATTTTATATTCAAGGTAGTCTTCTCTGAGATGTGTTATGCGCTCAAAGACTGTGCCAAGGATAATTTGTCAGTGTCACCTGCACTGGTGCCTTTCCATCATTGGATTAAAGATTTGTTAATGTGTAATTGATAAAGAAAACACCAAGCAGCATTTTGCAATGATGAGTAGTGGTTTAGAATAGCATTTTATATTTTTCTCCTGACAGGCATAACATTTTATGGGTTTTTTAAACCAATGTCTTCATAGAGAGAGAAATCTGATTGAGTTCTTTGATCAGTCTTTCTCAGTAACTGTGTTGGTGAGTTCACAGTACCTAACCCATGTTAGCAGTCAGAGTCAGTGATTTTTAAATCTCTGGTCAGATTATACGCTATTTCACAACCTCTCAAAAAAAGGTACAGCAAACTGTGGAAAAGGGGATAAGCCAATAGCACTTGTAATTTAGAGGATGGAGTTTGGTATTTTTTTTAATTCTGAGAAGATATTCAGGTTAAACATATTTGCTACCTGTGTTGTTTTCTTCTGGTTTTGAACATTTTAATTTATAATCAGACAAGAAGAACAGATGTAAGAGTTGTAATTTAATCATTTTATTGCTATCTTTGTATATTTTGAAGAATTAGGTATTGTACTCCTGGGAAGCCATATTTTATGCCTAGTTGGAAAAATGAATAATGTAATAATATGCAAAATGTGAAGTTTTAGAACTTCGCTACTGAGTAAGGCATATAAACTAATGATCTAGTTAAAGTCCCTTGTGCACCATAATAAATATGGACTAAATTTGTCATTATAGCTTTAGACAGAGGTTTCAGGCTACAGATTTAATTATATCCTTTTTTAATATTCATACTTCTAAACTGCATAATTCCTTTCTACTGTAAAACTGAGTGCTATATTAAAACAAACAAAAATGGCAGATTACTAAATGGATATTAACATGGAGTCAATAAGCATTTAATTTCTGTGGAGAACACTGCAAAGAAGAAGAGTGTAAGCTTCATGTTGCTCAGATCTTTTCTTAGATACCCATCGTTTGCACAGAGAGACTGCCTCCTGTTTTAATGCCGACTTTTGTTACAGAGGTTAATTAGTTATTTATGGAGCTCATAAAGGACATAGGGGCAATACAGGAATACCTTTTGTTAGGCATTTAGAAACAGTGATTATTGAAAAGCTTAATTTAGTCTCCATATGATACAAGAGTTAGCTGAGACTAGCTCATCTCACATTCAGTCAACACAGCTTAACGGTGTCCGAATATTGATGACGATTAATAATGCCTGACTAAAATACCGTCACATTAG
>NW_009710020.1:10000-33293 GCF_000703405.1 Apaloderma vittatum | reverse complement strand
ATTCCTGCTATCGCTGTAATAAATGCTCTATTGACTTGAATTTAAAGAATTTGTTTCCTTTACAGTATACAGTTGACCAGGTTCTCAGATCAGGGTCATCAATTAAAGCTCAACTTAAAAAAACCCCACAGCTTTTCCATCCACTTTCATGCTCCTATAGGCGTGTGTTAAGTATGTGAAGAGAGAAAAGAAATATATCTAAATTAATGAGTCTTGTTCCATTCTTTCTCTTGGGAAGGCCCTTAAATGCAACCAGAGCAATGAAGAAGTACAAAGGCAGCGACAACAAATGAGAAGATAAAAGGGAGGAAGAGCAGTAGCATACTTTTTAATGAGGGATAAGCGAAGAAAAAATAATATTTTATGGGGACCTAGAAAGAAAGATCAAGACAAACAATGAATTAGTCAGTATAGTTCCTAATAATTTACAATTTTGGTTGTCTCAGTTGGAAAGAATGATTCCAAAGAGGCTAAGGAAGAACTATGTACTTCTTTGGGGCAAGTCACTGTGGATAGGTCAGTCCCTTGAATACTGAATAAAATATTATAGTTGGCTGATAGGTTTGAGCCAGTCAGATCCAGGACTCAAAAATAAGGGTTTCACCTAGCAGACCAAGCTGGTGTCAGATATGAAAAAGGTGTTTATGACTTTCAAATTAACAATGAAGGTCTTTGATTTCTCACTGTCTGCTGAAATGATCCTATTCCTTGTTTTTCCTTGCTTGCAAATGCACTAGGTAAGAGGAATGATGGTTTCTGACAAATAAAAATTTCTTTTGTTAAAGAAGGAAAAATTCTATGGGTGATTGTAGTGTATTTTTCATGTGGCTTTCAGATATGGATAGTGAATGATCGTGGTGTGGTTTTGCATTTCTTTATTTTTTACTATCTAGGATTGTAATTATTATTTCTTGTCTTGCTTATCCGTACAAAAATGCTTTTATTTTATCAGAGGGCATATTGTAAATATTTTTACATATTTATACATTTTCTTATTATGCAAATTGCCAAGTGCTATCACAAAGGTGAAGGAGAGTTAAGAATAACGGTAATTCAGTAGATGTACAAAGGACATATTTCTTCAGTCTTAGAACTAAAACTCTTAAAGTCATCCGAGCATTTCTGTAGGGATGTAGCTGCTCTTGGGATGGGCTGAAGAAGGAGGAAAAAAAGATGTTTTCAAGTTTGATTTAGTTATCTGCTTAGGCTCACTGAAATACCAAGATTTTTGGTGTTATTTTATGAACATATTTTTTTCTTACTACTGACTTAACAGCACTGGCAATTCTGATCATATTCTCTCTTGATTATATAAAAAAGTAACCATTTTCCTATTATAGGGATGAATATTATAATCATGTAGCCCCATAGAAGTGCAATCAAAAGTTCAGAATCATTTCAGAGTGCCTATGAAATATTCCAAAACACTAATGATATGGAAAGCAGAAAGTTTATACTTAATCAAAACGAAGGTAATAGTCATAATCATGTTTACTGTGTCATTGCCTAATTATTGACCTAGAGGGAGGTCAAATTGTGCCAGACATTCGGTGAATACAACATAAAGACATTTTCTGAGAGCTTACAGTTTAAGTTGTAGGAGATGAAAAATTAGTATGGAAATTTTAAAATGCTTTTTGGGGTAACAAACTTGGATGTCAAGGATGCCCCCAGCATGGATATTAAAACTGAAGAATTCTAACAAGAACTGAACCTATTGCTCAAGGATGAAAAGTGGCATCAATTAGAGACAGCAGTTGACCAGACAATCAGTCTACAGCTTAAACTATCTTAGAGTTATTAACAAGCTTTTTTGAGGAGTCATTGTAGCTTGTGATTTAAGAACTCCACCTTCTGTTGATAGTACTCAGTATGTGAAAGCTTAAATGTACACAAATTTGGCCATGTCTAGAGTTTGCAGTCTTTTGGCAAAGAAGTGAATTTAAATGCAATTCATTATAAAGGTGGTTTTCAGATTGACACTGCCATCTGCACATAACAAAACTATCCCGTTTACAAAGTATGTAGCAAAGGACCATGGAACTAGTTTGACAGACAGAAAGAGGATGTTGTACTATTTGCCCAAAAGTGAGTAAAAAGAGCTATTTATTGTTCAGGAATTGTTCTCAAGCATTAGAAAAGTGAATTTCATCTATTATGATTCGAGTCCATTCCAGCTCTCTCTTGTATGGTAGCATATGCATCCTATGAGATATGTATCAAGTTTCAGGAGTTTCAAGACACTTTAGAACTTTACTTAGACAGTAATTGAAAGCACACCAAATTTTAACCTAATTTTCTTTTTTGCTTTCGTTCTGATTTGTTTCTCTTTGGTTTTATATGCTCAAGGCTCTGCGAAATTCTTGGTTTTTTGTGATTTTGTTTCTGTTTTCTTACATCATGCTGTATTTCTGTAGTTATTCTATACTGTAATTATGTGAGAATATGCAAGTATAGGACAGAAAAAAATTAATTCCAATTATCGTGCCATTTTCTATTTCAATGGGAAGGTCTGACATAGCTCAAAAGTCAGAAAGAAATGTTTAAATGCATTTCTCCTCTATGAAAAAAAAATAATGACAAATGTGTCCAGGCTATGCGAGCACTGGTTCTGGTCTGAAACCAGTTTGACATTTACTGTGATATTTTGTCTGGCTAGTTCTGTTTGTTGATACTTATGACTTTCAATCGAAATATAAAGCCTAACGATTTTTTAACAGAGTGATTTTGGAAGCTCTGCTGAACATACGTGGATTGGTGAGTGTTTTCTGACCAAGTCAAATGTCTGTCAACCAGGAAATAACTCTTAAGTGTGCTGAACATGGTTAAATACTATAAAAGTGTTACTGAGTGTCAGGTCTTTTCCAGGGTCACCTAATTAGAGTTGTTTACAACAGCCATTTGCCTCCACCTGTCCCGTTATTGATGGTATATAAACAGCTCTTCCTCTCATGGAAAAATGTGTCAGCAAGACAGCTGCAGAAAAAAGAGCTGAGCAAACAGAGAGTGTCTTCAGTGCACTGAGACAGAGTAGAGTTACTCTGACTTACAGAACTTGGCATACTCTCCTAATTTACCTTACACATGGCTTTACCTGACCATAAATGTCATCCTCTAGAGCTATAGTGATTTTCTGGTAACTTCTTTACTTCTCTTTGGAATGCAACCAAAGGAATGCTCAAAAATACCTGGGTGTTTAGTTACTAATCATGATTGTGATATCCTGTTGTCAAGGCATAACATCCCCAGCCTATAGTGCTGCTTCTTGGGCATTCAGGGACAGTCAGATAAACTGTTCAGTTCACAGAAACCTCCGTGCAGCCTTTCAGTATTTAAAGGGGACTTATAAGAAAGATGAGGACAATCTCTTCAGCAGGGCCTGTTATGATAGCATAAGGGGTAATGGTTTTAAATTTAAAAAGGGTCGATTTAGATTAGATATAAGGAAGAAGTTGGTGAAACACTCAAACAGGTTGCCTGAAAAGGTCGTAGAACCCTCATCCCTGGAGTCACTCAAGGTCTGAGTGGACGGGGCTCTGAGCAACTTGATCCGGCTGAAGATGTCCCTACTTACTGCAGGGGGTTTGGACTAGATGACTTTTAAAGGTCTCTTTCATCCCCAAACATTCTATGATTCTATAATGTTCCTGTAAGTCCTTTCTCAGGGTTAGCGTTTTCTCACTTTGGCATTTAACTTCAGGTGTATGAAGTAGGATTGTGAAATGATCCCAGTACGGTCAAGGAGGTAGGTAGGTAAGTTACAGGATCAATAGCAGAAGACTGTCTTGTGATCTCTGTATCTTCTCTCTCTGTGCACTGATAAAGCCTAGGGAACTGAGATGCCTAACTTTGATACATAAAATCTGATGTTTATGTTAGTCAGTATAAACACCAGTCTTTAGGTGTCTTTAGAGTCTTACTGCAAAAGAGCTAGTGTGCTGAGAATATGCACTTGTGCTCACTATGTATACACAAATACCATTCTTCTAGAAATGGTCTGGTAATATCCTGTCCCTCAGGTGACATCAACAAGCCTAAGACTTTCAGCTGATGTAAGAGATGGAGAATGCTAAATGGAAGCTAAAGAGTCACTCATAAGCCCTGTACCAATTCATGTCTGACAGAAGCCACAGGTTTCAAGTCTGTGGGCACTGAAGGGAAGTGCAGAGCGTCATCCTGTATTTTGTTTTGTCTTTCTCAACTGATAGCAGCATTTGCAGCAGAAATAAAGTCCACATCTTGTAAAACTTGTCACCCAGGAGATGCCATTTCATCGTTTAGGTGCACCCTGTTTCCTAGTGTAAGTTTAGCACAACTAAATGAACCAAAAATGGCAGGTTTGTGTCAAAAAAGGTAGCAAGATATCGATTTGAGTAGTTCCTTTCCCAAAGGGGGGGTGGGGGGGAGGAAGGTGCAAAAGGGAACAGTTTAAATACGGAGAAACGTTCCTCTCTGAGCCACAATAAGCTGTCAGCTGCTGAATCTGTGTTATTTTCAATTAGGCTCATTTGATGCCAGTGTATAAAGGAGACATATGTCACTTTGCAAGAGACACTGTGAGCTGCCTAGGTTAACAAAGCCTCCAATGCCAGTGAGTTAAGAAGCAATCAAATAGATCAGCATTATTGCACTTCTTATTTAAAAAATATTTTTAGGCCTTCCTATTAAAACATTGTTTATGCTAAGAATGAGACAGTGGGATGGCGTTTTCTCAAGCTTCTCATATGTATGTAAAATAATGTCGTCATAGAAAAAAGTATCCTACAAACAATTATGTCTGTGAGCAAATTTACTCTTTCCAGCAAACCTAGTGGTTTGCTCAACAAAAGTCTAAAAAAACCCAACCCTGAAAATATTCCCTTTTTTAAGTCAAAATATGCATAAATGGGTTTTCTTAGCTTCATGGGATATGGGAGAAAATAATGACTACATTAAAAGCTTTAACAGAGAACACATAAAGTAAAATAACATGATTTTTTGTCTTCTAAAAAGTTAGTTTTGATTCATTAAGTGCATAATATTTCATAAATATCATATGTGAGCAGGGTTCATTCCTAGATTATTCTCTGTGACGTTTATCCTGTGGTGCTGCATGAGTCCTTCTATACCAAACATAACCTCATTTGGCTAAATATTGACTGCTTGATTTTTTGTGCACCAGCTATACTAAATAATAGCTCTCTGTATAGAGTTTGTCAAGCTTATGTGAATAGTCCAAGACAGTGTTCCTAGATATTGATAAATTTCTCAAGTTAGGGGGATTGAAGTGGCTAGTGGCTGATCTGCACGAGTCAGATGTCACCTACTACAGATTAAAAAAGACCTTTCTGTATCTAAAGAAGAGAATTGGCCTTCTGCTTCACCAAGACGAACTTTGTCTAAGTTCACATTTTAACATGACTCAAGACACAGAATCTGGCAGCTTCTTTATCATTTACCCACATTTTGCCTTTTCTCTGTTTCCAAAACTGTCGTCTTTCTTTCCCTGACTAGAACAGACGTTGTTTTCACCTTTCTAGTTTGATCAGCTTGCAAGCAGATGTTCTTATGTAATTTTTAATTAATTGATTTCTTCCTTGGAGGGTTTTGGTTCATCTGTTTTAAGAAGATACCTTAACTTTTTTTTTTTTTTTTTTAAAAAAAGAACAAAAAACCAAACACATTTGCTTGTTGCCTTGTGCCCTTCAAAAATGAAAATATAATAAAATATGAGAGTGAAATTAAAGCAACTTCTTAGACTGGTAGAAAAAGTTTATAGATGATACTTACAAATTCCTTATGTAATATGTATCCATTACATATGCCATTTATATCAATGTCATTGCACCTCAGGGCCAGTTCCCCTTGTCCATCCTGAATTCAAGAGTTCCATAACTCTTTTTGCCTCCAAAACAGAGAAGAGGAATGGAGTTTGAGGTGTGAGATATCTGTAGGAAGTACTCTCCTCTGTGTTCTTTTTTTTTTTTTTTGTTAAACACTTTTAATGTTCTTTAGTCAACACTGAAGAAATGAGACTGTAATGAGAGGTAGCATTAAAACTTTGATTCACTTAGTAGAAAGACAAGGGACAGTTTCTGGTATTATATAGTCGCTCAGGATAAGGCATTTTCCAAGCACAAAAAGCCTTTTTCCTGCTAAGGAAAGGGGCTGTAGAGGAAGTTATAATTAGAAAAGTTAATCTCTTGTGGGCTGTAATCTTCTGTTGTATCACTTGGCCTGTGGATGCATTTTCTCCTCAGTTCTTTGGTCACTCCAGTGAAATGGGCTGACACCTCAGCTGACTGCCAGCACCATCATCTTGTCAGAACTATCCCAGCTCAACCTATTGGCCAAACCACTGATAAAAGCACTCACAGCTCTATTTCATTTAAGATGAGCTTGGTTACTTAAACAGTGGAAATGGTAAATTTTTGTCATCTCTCCTTAATTTAACTGAAATGCCTTTTAGGGAAAGTGCATTTGTTTTGCTAGCATGACAGAAGAATGATTTTATCTGGAATGGGTTAGGGAGGGAGATAAGCAGCTAGAAGAAGCAGCCTTTCAGATAACATAACTGGAATTTAAAAAAAAAATGTGTTCATCATCTCACACAATAGTTTATGTGTGATTATACTATCCTAAATATATGGAGAGCTATAACAAGTGGTTTTAGATTTTTGTGAGCCAGAGCTCTGGTTGAGGTTCTCCAGCAGTTTAAATGGGAAAGATTTCTTAAGGAAATAATTTCATAACAACAAGCATAATGCATGCCTGGAACTCTGCAAAACCAAATTGGATATGCACATGTAGCGGTCCAGACTGAAATGAAAAAGTCGTCTAACGAGGCCTTTTACATCCGCTTTTCCAGATTTGCTTCTATCAGCAATAAAGTGAGAACCTCGAGCCAGAACAGATCAGTTTACACAAATGGCTAATAACAACGAACCCCTTCCCAGAACAACTTTTAGGAGCAGCAAAGAGAGAGGATGCTCCTTTTCCCTTGAAAGTCTCCACACTAGTTTTTCAGCTAGACTGGACACATGATAAGTAGCAGCATTTTTATGCTGAAGCATCTTTGTACCCTCTCATAAGTATAATTGGACATAAGGTATCATAAGAGAAGAGATTCTGTAAGGAGAGATTGAAGTATTTGCAGCACTAAAGCTATGCATCTCTGGACAGAAAGAAGCTAAAATGTTTCAGTCCCTACCTAAACACGTAGAAATTTTGTCTTTCTAACTCAAGTCCTTTTAGAAATCCTATCCGTACACATAAAACCTCTAGAATCTGTAACTTAACTATGTTTTTTTCCCCCTTTTGTGCCTTTAAAATACATAATCCTTTGTTTTATCTAAACTGTGTGGGATGTTCCTGTTGCTACTGGGGAAATGCATCTATCATCCTTTAAGTGTGTATTACATACCTGCCTTCTGTTCCAGAAGGGAGTAATAAATAAAAGATAACTAATTGTTTGGTAGCTGATCTGACAGAGAGGAGATACTGGGTCAGAAAGGACCAAACCGACAAAAATTGCCCTGGCAGTGTGAAGGGGTGTAAGCTGGATTTGGTTACTGGGCTTTTGGAGGACTGGTAGGAGAGATGTTCTTTATGTGTCGTACAATGACAGTAGTGAAATTTGGTGACTAATTGAATTTCACCATATGGTATCATTTCTAAGGTAGGCATTGAAGACACCTATGTATTTCAGATGTAAACAAAGAATGTAACAAAGAAAGATTTATTGCTAGGATCACAGGGTAAATTGGGCTAGGAAGGACTTCAGAGAGGTCTCTGGCTGACCCTCAAAGCGAGGTCATCCTATCTTTGTTTCATCCAATCCATTTGTTTCATCCAATCTTGTCTTGAAAACCTCACATACCACATCTTAAGACACCCTTTACCATACTTGATTAGCAATAATTAAAAAAATATTTATTTGTCTTTAAAAAAAACTTTTTTGGCTCACATGACACCCCTCATTGCTGCTCCTGGGACCCAGCATTCTCCCTCAGAGTTTAGACAGAATTTTTTTGAGGTCAATCCTTGTATTTCCATGAAAACATCAGCAGAATTTATGAAAGCTCTGAGAATGGAATTCAGTTTGCAAAATGGCCTGTGCTGCTAATGCATGTTTCGGGCTAAGTTCCTGATTAACTCTGAGCTTCAATGGCAAGGTTCAAACTGTCTCCAAACGACCCCATGATCTAGGAGGTTTGGATCCAACAGCACAGATTTGCACCAATCTGTAATTCTGATATTGCAAATATGCTTCAGGCTCTGAAGCCTTTAAAGTCTGCTGACTGTATCTGAATTACTGATTTTACTATCTAATTGCTTAGAGGGAACTAGTTGATATACAGCCCTAAATATGTACTTCATTTCTGCTATCGCATTTCTGCAGTGATTTTTCATTCTAATCTAACAATTCTGACAAGCCGATGCTGGATACCTTTAAAATGTCCTGTATTTTTTTATTTATTGTACTGTTGAATGTATAGTGACAGAAAATGAGTAAGAGTTTAAGGAAGCAATTAATGTTTTAAAAGCAACAGAAAAGAGACAATAAAGTTGGGCTAGGGTGGAGAATAAGCAACTGGGAAGAAATATTTTTGGTTTTGCCAGGTAACAGAATAGCACTCAAATATTTCCAAGTCCTTCTGGTCCTGTTAAATACCAGACAAGCACAGATACGGCTGGAGCAGCATTGGTTGTTTTGCAATGCTTTACTTGGCTGCATGAAAACAGACTTTACATTATCCTGTGCTTATTGCTGGAATTCTTCTGTCAGCAAACAGGCTGAGGTTATAACAACTGTTTAAGATCTGAAATATTTTTGTTAAGAAATCTGACATGATTTGCTAGTTGTGACAACTGATTTGACAATGACCAGTGATTTAGGTCTACCTGTAATAAGTGAATTAATCTGAGTTAAAACATAGTGATCTGTCATGTTTAGAGATACCTCAACAGCTGGCTGACTTGTCCTCTGTCAAGCTAGTTTGTCCTGTGCAAATCTTCTGTCAAGTACGGAAAAGAACTGTTGAGAGAAAATTACATGGCAGTTTTAGAGTTAGTGATGAATTTTTCTCCCAACATACCAGCTGTGCCAGCAACACTATTTTTTGTGGCATTAATCAAATGTCTTGCCTGCAGCACCTTCACTTTCCCAAAGGCTAGAAGATGAATCTGTCAAAAATTTTCACTGGGATTTGCCAAGAGCTTTTCCTAAGCTCAGGTACTAGTCCGTGCACCTCAGAAATTTGAATAAGGCTTTTAGGGATGTTGTTCTCAGAATTTAAAATCCTGTAGTGTAATTTTACCCTTTGCATGAATACAAAGCCATCATTACAGCAAACATGATGAAATTAAGGAGTCTACCATAAGGCCAAGTACTCAAGCTTTATTAATGTACTCGCTGACTTACAGCTCTGTGTTTATTTTTAGTTATAGTTCTGCAATTAGCAAACTGCAAGAACAATTGAAGGCCACAGTGTGATCCAGACACTTTTTCTGCAGATGGAGGAAACTGAGACAAGTTTAGATCGATAAACACAAATATGCATTCTATTCTTATAGCAATATATTGCATATTTTCATTAAAATTATAAACTGTAAGAATTTCCAGATTACAGGTTTTCATAAATAAAGCTATGTTATTTTGACAAACACAGAATAGAAATTAATTAAATTAAAAATTAATAGACTATTTCTTATGTAACCATTGGGACCCAAATGCAGCAATTAAGAGAAACAATAGATTCCTGCTCAAGTGAGAGGACATTATTTTACCTTTTATTCCTGTGCATGTGTACCATTGTGAATACTCAGTGACACAAATGTGTGCCAGATGCTTTCAGAGCTCAACGTCTGCCAGCAAAGTTTGGTTTACATAGCACTCAAAACTTGCCAAATGCAGGTATATAGCGCTGTACATAGGTGGGATATTGAACTCCTCCTTGTAGGCATTCTGTCTTGGAGAAAAAAGCTTATTCTTCTGATTTCCGTTCTGAGCAGTGCTGACCTGTTAGAAGTTAAAGAGGTTCATTCAGCTTAGTAAGTGGAGGTGAGGTATCCTTCACTGGAATGAGCCTATGCATTGTGATCACATCCAGTTCCTGAGATTGCTTCCCTTTTCAAGCTTCCGTTGGTTCTCCCGTTCATAGATTGGCTTTCACATTACTCCTTCTCTTCCAGGTAGTTCTTACAGATACTGAAACGTCTTTCACATGGGATTGAAGGGGAAGGTGTAGAATCAATTTAATAAAACCTCCTCTATCCCTGCTGGAGACCTCATGTAGACTAATAGCTTCTCTGGTTATGTCACAGACCTCTAATAAGTGGAATGGTTAAAGCATGGCACTAGACTTTGGTACATAGTCCTTGTGAGAGAGGTCGTTCATCAGCAAGCCAGCATTAGCCCTTTCTCATGCTAAGGTCTGAAATCAGATTTGAAAGGACCTAGGCTGTGCTCATCTTTACCTGATTATCGCTCCATTGGATCAGAAGTTTGAAGAAGCATTTGCCTTGGTTAGAAGACTTTCCGAACTCTTTTCTCTGCTCTTGATTTTGTTAATACCAGCTAGAGCCCCTGAAATGGCTCCTGAGACTGGTTTTCTTTCATGATACCCTGAAGATCATAAATCCTTATGGCCACTGTACATTATCAACACTATAGTTTCAGCAGACATGTTCTGAAGAAATTTTGATTCAGCTTCCTCCCTGCAATGAACACTAGACATAGGAAGCATTATGTGTCTCTGGGGAAGATATTTCTTTAAAAACTGAATTTCCTTAAGAATTTGAATTTGTAAACTTTCTTCTGCAAAAAGGCAATTTTAGAGGTGCCCAGGAATAATGCTTTGAAAATAAACAACATTAAAAAGGCTCTAGCTGCAATTGTATTTTCAAATTCTCTGTGTTTCTCCATGCTCTTTGTGATAATGATAACAGTCTTCTTACATATTCAGGAAAGCTAAGCCAGTGTTTTAAAAGCTGGAAACAGAGACTATATCAAAAATATAGAAACTGCCTGTGTTTTTTCCTATAGCAAGACCTAACAAATTTTGAAATGCTCTTACAAAAGCTTCTGTGTCCATAGCCACTTGTAAGTTATACCATTTGCTCCTTTAGTGCACAAGTAAATTAAAATCTGGCACAAATCATTATCATTGTCATTAATAATAGAGTTCCTGCCACCGACATAAGTAGCTGCACGAATTCCTAATTCAACAGCACATCCATTTTTTCTGATACCGGAATATTTTTGATTTGTGTAATCACATCGGCAAAGGCATCTGCATGAGCCTAAGTGGTATTTGGGAAGTATTTACATATTACTACATTGTTTTGAAGGTGTTCCAATTCTAGATGAAAAAAGAACAGCTCTACAGAAATATCGAAGTTTATTGTGAATGAAGTTACTGTACAGTCATTTAAATCCTTTTTATCACAGGTTAAAAGAAGGATTTAATTATTTTAGATGGGCTGCAGTATTAGTGCTACTATGCTAGATATTATTTGACATGTCTGTCAGCCTTCGTGCCTGTGTACCTGTCTGTCTTTTCTCAAGTGTTTCTGCCTGCAAAAGTCCTCTTAAAATTGCAGTAAAGAAAGAGAGAGGTTTCTTAAATCATGCTATTGTATATTCAGAAAGGTATATTATTTTGGATGTGGTGTATTTTACAATTTGACAAGTTGGAACTTTGTAAACTGACAATTGGGCACAGATGAAGGTATCCATTTATCTCATATATGTCTTGTTGAGGCAAAGCTGTCAGAAGAAATCTTATCACATGGTGCCCCATTTGTTTTCCGTAGTGATTTATGATGGTTTTGAAAAGGTCTTGTGATCCCATAGGCTGCCACGATTCTCTGACTCTTCTCTGTCAATGGATCAGATTTTTGACATTTTCTGAGAGCATTCAGAAAAGATTTGATAAATCAGCTTGTGGTGTTTATTTTAATTGATCTGAAGCCCATTCCTTCAAGAATTCATCAAACACGGTGACAGGGTCTGGGTGTGCTGCAGTGAAACGAAAGAACTGGATTGGCCATGCTTCTGTGATGATGATATAGATATTTTGTTGAAAGTTTACGCTCACAGACGAGAAGATGTCATAACTAATTTAGAATGTTGTAAATCTTTTGACACAGATTCTAATTCATAAATCTCGTCCATCACATGTGATTCATGAAACGATAGACAACCTTTGATGAGAAGGTACTTTTGTGTGCGTTCCAAGTTCTTTGCATTTTTTTCCTCTTCAGAAATAAATCACTCCAGAAGAACAGAATTCTGTTTTGAACGTAGTTCTGTAAAGGTCTCTCATTCTTTTGCATCTGTTCTTCTCATGAGGGATAACATTTCTTCTCTTTAAGACACAAATGAATAAAACTATGTGTGTGCGTGCACTTCACTTTACAACAGGGAGGAAAATGTAACTGATTGCAGTGGTTCTGGTTGAAGAATCATCCCATTTGGCTGGTATAACCTGGGTCTCTTTTCTTCTCTCACAGGAACCTCCATCTGTTGAAAACATCACCACAAACACCTGTCCTGATCAACCACAGTCAGTGTCTTTGATCTCTTCACTCATTCCTGTTGCGCTTGGTTGGTAAACCTGTAAGGAGACCATTGCAGGATCTGAGCCTCTCTCTTATCAGCCAGTCCACTCTTTTTCCTGCTAAGCTGAGGCATTGCTGCTGAGTGGTGGCTGTGGATGGTCAAGGAGGGAATTTGTGGTGGTGTATTTGATCTCTCTAATTAAGTGAAAAGAGCATGGGATGACTGATAAGCAGGCTGGCCTATCAGGCAATGAATGATAAATAAATAAATAAGTAAGTAAGTAGGTGTCGCTCAACAGTGTTACCAGGAAAAGTGCTGAGGACTGGTATCAATGAATGTCTGTTTATTTGGCTAGGAGTCTATGTTCAGGTATAAAGTTTAGGTAACTCCATACATTATCAGAATAGTAAAGTTACATAGCCACGCATTCAAAAGTTCGTTAGTTTTAGAATTAAGTTTGCCAGAGCAATATTCATTTGCCATCCTTCTGAATATACATTTTGATATTCTTCCTCAATGTCACACTTGTGGTAGAACCAAATGGAGAACTGAGTGAACAATTTTTCATTGTTCTTGGTTCATACACAGAACATATATTCTTTTTTTGCACTTTTTTTTTAACTTCTTCATGGAGTGAGGTTTGTGCCTCTTTTCAAAATGATAAGTTGCTACTTCTCTGTATTGTTCATTTTCTTAGAAGTGCTAGATATGTGGCCTGTAGAAGAAGAACATGATCAAGTTTGTGCTCACACAGCTGGTGTATCAGATGATACAAGAGGATCCTTAATGCAGATTCTGATGCTGAGCCTTTACTGAGTTCCTGAGATTATGTGAAAATGCCAGTTTCCAAAAGTCTTAAGATTTGATCCCATTCATTTGAAGAAATAAAACATGCTTTTCTGAAATGAAGACATCTTCTCTTTCAAAGTCTTGCTCTGGAGAAATAAAGCTGGACCTCTTCAGCTGAAATAATTAGTATTTATAGAAGTATATGGTTGTGTCAGTAAGTCTATTTCTCTTTGCTATCTTTCTTGGAAATTTTTTGGAACACTAACAGCTGAAGGGAAAGTTTGACCAAAGAAAATGCAGCCTGGAAAACTGGCTACATGATTTTTTGTGGGATATTTCACAATGACTGGAATAGCAGCAATGAAGCATCACAAACAGAAGGATGGAGTCTAAAGTATTCACCATCCACTCAGTGCAGGGCTTTATAGGTTACTAAATCCTTTTTGCCATTTAGTGCAGACCTCACTGCTAGTTACTGGAAAGGTCAACAGTTTCTTCTGCCATACATGGGTCAAGGAATTCAGAGTTATTTGTTTTTCACATGGCATATTTCTGAGTTTATTTCTCTTACCTGTGGTTTCTTTTGCATATGTTTAAGCAAAGATTGGTTTGCTCACGTGCTTATGGGTAGACCTGAAAAACAATTTTAAATGATCTTTCTTTGAGCTGGGAGAGGAGCTGTCAGGATGGCATATTTTTCAAAGCAGTGTTCTGGACTCCACACAAAGAAGAAAAGCTTAAATTTTCTGCAGTACTGCAGTATTCCAAATGCCATCAGACAGGGAAGATTGAGAGCTAAGTATGCATGATTCAAGGTGAGGGATTTAACATTTGGAGTCTGCGCTTTTCTTCTCCTCAAAGTTCTCCTCTTTCTTTCATCCTATCCATCTTTGCCTCTCACTATTGGTTGGGTTTTTGCCCTCTAGAGTAACAGCAGTGTGAAAAAGTTATCCGTGTGCCTGATTCTCAGCCCTGTCATTTCATAGACATCTTTCTTTAAAGACATTGAGATCCTGACTTAATCTAGTATTGGGCCGAAACTCAGCAGGCAGATTCGTCACTTAATCGCCCAATCATTTTGGTCCAGTCTATCCGTGTTCAGTCTCAATGTACAACACCCTTGCTACTCCAGTGTGGGCTGTTTCCTTAACAGAAGCAATTAACATTGCCAAAGTGTGTGCACTGCTTGGCCATTTTTCTTAGAGGAATAAATGAACTTGAGAATTTGGAATGAACATTTCAAAGGGACACAGCCACTATGTAGAAGCAGTCATAGAATGCTGATTAAAAGATAGCCTGGAGTCTGCAAGAGGGTGTTTGCCAGCTCTTAGGACAGTTTTTAAAAGCCTGGTGCCTTGACAACAGGTGAAGTTTTCCAGTATGTCTGTAATTCAAGGTTTACATAAACTTGGTTTTTATTTGACCAACTGCCAATCTAATCAGCTGGTAATAAACTTGATGTTTTAGCTGTGAGTTGAAGTAAGAAAGCAAGAAAGCACTGAAAATCTGCAACAGCAGGATCAACAGATTTTTCAGTGTTACTTCTCCATCAAAGAAGCAGATAATTTGGAATTTAAATGGATGGCAGAAGAAATCAGTTTTTCAACTTCCTCCAAGGGTGCTTGAGCTTCTAATCCCATTTTTTTTAACTCAGGATGACTGAAAATAAAAATACTTTGAACATTGTTATTTTTAATCTCCAACAATATTCTCTGTTTCCTGCCACCACCAAAGTATTGAGAGGCTTTCACTCTTCCCAAAGTGTATTCTTTTTCAAGTGGTCACTGTAAATAAGTAACATTTAATAAAATGTATTCTGGCATAAACAGATCTGCAATTCAAAATGGAAAAAAAAAAAGACTGTTTAATGTTGGCCTGAGCAATTCGGATTGTGCCATCCTCACCTTGATTTGTGCGTTTGGATCATACTTAGGAAGGAAATAAAGTGACTTTATGACCTCTCACTGAAGGTTAATTCAACAAATATCATACTCAAATCTTCTTTTTCTTCTTTTACTGTGTGCCATATTTTTAATGTCATTCAGGGGAACATAGAACTCAGTGCTCAGCTGGTATGAATTTTCATGGCTGTGTTAAAACCAGTGGAGCTAGACCAATTTAATCCAGTTAAGTACTGCCATTTATTGTAAAAAATAAATAATTCTCAGTGCATATTAGAAATATTATTCTATAGACATTTTGCAGCAATGGATAGTTCTTAATTGTTCCTTTTTTGCTCTACAGAAGCAACTAAGTCTCATCAAATGATACTTCTCAGAACAGCAGCCCTGGCAGCTTATATTAGCGGAAGACATCAGGTTAGGTGTTGAGTGAGTTAAGAAAGCATATCCTTGCTAATTAATTTATTTTCCATATTGGTCTGCATTGGGTACAGATGCTTTCATCTAACCTGAAAGGTACCATGGCAAGCAGGTGTTACACCAGTCTTAGCCCAGAGGTATGCAAGTCTTTTTGCCTGGCAGCGTTCCAGCTACAGACTGGAGCTAGCTTTTGGAGAAGTTGTCAGTGAGATTGATTGCATTTTGGAATTTCCATTGATTAATTATCCCTCCAGTTCTTCGCCATAGGCAACACCCTGAATTTTGAGAGTATACATTAAAACTTACTGTGCTTGTGTTCATCACTTGGAAATGTTGTGGTATTTTGATGGTCACATCTTACAAGAAGGGAGACAGAGGTGTTTAGATGTAGCTATGCTACTATACTTCTTCACAGACCCCAGAAAACAGAGAAGACCGTCCAGACAGGTTTTTCTTACTGAATTTGCAGCTATCGTTCACAATTGCCAGTAGTCATGTAAGTGGTTTTACTTCAACAGCAATCACAATTCATGGAATTATGGCTGGTTAGTCTCCTAGGAACCAGTTTATTCTTGACACTTTGTGAAAGGATAAAGGGTTTGTTTTTTATTTAGTTTTTCTTTGCTGTATACAAAGATTAGAACAACTCAGTGTAAAGGAATACCACAGTAGTTCTTAACTAAAATTATGCTATTGCTTACAAAATATGGCAAGATCTAGACAGAAAGCCACTCTTGTTATACGTTTACCGTTTTAACCCAACTAAGAGACATGTATTTCAACAGCTCCTTGTGAAAACCTCTTTCTAACATAAATCTTGGGTTTTAAATGAGTGGAGCAGTAGACTAACCAGCTTAATAAAAAGAGAGAGACGATATGCAACTAATGGACAGGGCATTGCAACCAGGTGTTATCAAATCATTCATTGCAATAAGTGCTCTCTCAAGTTCTGTTGTAAAAACAATTAAAGTACTGATGGCAGGCTTAAGTTACTTCAAATCATTTGGCAGAATTGATCCACAATTATCTTTGTAATCCCTGAAGCCCCAACCACTAAGTCCTCCATCCACTTTATATTTCCTACACATAGTTCTCCTACCTGTCAGCTGCCATGCTCAATAACCACTGGAACCAGCAACTTCACTGGACCCAAGAATTCCAAATTCTAAATCTGCTTGTGCTCTGAATACTCAAGTGTGCAAAACATCTGTATGACAATATACCCATAAGCTTTCAAAGACCTTGTAGTTTGTAGTCATGTTTGCTGTGTATATGGATACATGCGATTATGGAATAAGAAGGACATTTCTTATGTATTATGGAATTATATGCTCTCTGTGGACACTTACGTAGTATTTGAAAGGACGTTGTCTTCTATTTTGCGTCATGAGGCTTGTAGTTGTTCTGCTTTTTAGGAAATGTTAGGCTTGTCTCTAATATGAATCTCAAAAAGAAATAGAAAAAAATGTCTTTAGTAGAGTTTTTTCTGTTCTCCAAAATGTAATACAGACATTATCATATCAGATAAGTAATTCATATGGCATGGCACCTTTCCTCTGGCAGTTTAGAAATGCAACTCCCCTTGGCAGGGAAAATGTCAGTCCAAATGATTAGAGTGTAGCAGAGTTACATGTATCAGAGCACAAAATTGGACAATGGCAAGTGTTAGACAGCCTGAATTATAGGCAGTGATTTTTGTGATATCCATAATGATTTGGAGATTTATGCCTCTCGTATCATCATTCTAAAACCTAGAAGCCAGATTTTCTTCTGTGGTTAATGACATGAGGGAAGAGGCATTAGATGCAGGAGAGGAAATTTTGCCTGACTTTTACCCTGTGGATATTAGACCAGAATGTGCCCACAGCAGGTAATAATGGAAGAGGTGCCAGACAGCTTAGTGATGAGGGAATGAGTTGGTATATGACATAACTGTGCCAGTTTTGAGCTATGAAGTCAAACTGGAATAGTCCTGCTGGAGACTTCACTGTGGGAATCTCTGGCTGAAAAGATTTTTTTCTTGTGCAGCCCCTCTGCACTGTAAAGAGAACAAATGAAGACCAAGAACACAGCCCTATTTTCTGCAGAATTAAGGGAAGCATCCATTTCACTGTCACCAGTCCTGACCCTCAGATAAAAAGGGGTTTTAATTGCATTCCTACTGTTAAAGCTCATCCCCACTTGTTTTGTCTCCCCAGTTTAGGCATCAGGCATCAATGCACTTTTGTTTGTTTTAATGCCAACATATTGAACCATTAGAACAGAAGGCACCACTTAGTCCATTACCCAGTCAATTTTCAGTTTAAATACCATCCTTGCAGGCTCGTAAGGGATTAGAATGTGTTTGAGTGGTGCAGTGAGCTTTTTGGTCTCTGCTGCACAAAAGAGGGAGTTGTTCTATCTCCTTGATAATAAGTTGCTCAGAGTAAGGGAAGAAAACAGAATTTCAGTTATTGAATATTTAATTCTGGACAGCAGTTTAATCAGAAGTGGGATTTGGGCAATTGCTCTAGCCCCCACCAAACATACTACAGTTTCAGTTCTTAGTATTCCTTAATTATCCCACTGAGACTTTTGAGGAGCAACTAGTAGTAAATGAACTTGGCAAATCAGCTATTACTCAAGTAATGAAATACAAATACATATGTTTGACAATTCTGCAGGGAAATTGTCGAAGCTAGGATTCTCCACGGATTGTATTGGCCAAGAGAGAAAAAACAGGTGTTGTTATCAAAATTTGTGTACAAACAGTTTGACTAGAGTTTTAAAATAATGTGAAGCTTTTTTCCCCTTCAGCTAATTCCAGGCGTGTCAGTTAAAGCATGGAGAGCACTGATTGTCAAATAATGAATCTGTAACGGCTGTGGATTCACAGAGTGACGTAGTTCTAAATATTCAAGGATTTTACATTAACATTATACCTAAGGATGCGTATCAACTTTGCATCTAACCTTAAACAAAGGAGAGTTCAGCTCTACTGAGAAAATTGATTTTATTCAACAGTAAGGCAAGGGAAATTAGTACGTTCAATATTTGTAGAAAGAAAATAAGCAAAGCCCACAAGTCTGGGTGGTTTGAGATTGTTCTTTGTTTTAGTAATTATACCTTTATATGTTAGATCTCATATTTGCACTTTCAGAAGTATTCTAAATGGTTTATGCATCAATCATGTCCTGGACCTGCTGGATTTCTATACAATTTTACCATGAGTTTACAGCCAAACTAACTCAAAGTGAAACTGAGTTTTAACTTTACTGCTGAAGGTATCTCATTCTGTCTGTCTGGGACATTAGAACAATTTAATTAGTAACCAAATGTCAGTTGCCTCTAGTTCGTTTGCATGATATCTCAATGTGCTAATTTCTCAAATTAACATAATTTATTATTTAAGCTGTCTTTGATTTCAGGGACAGAGTTGTTTGAATTATTTCATCTGAGGCCTTTCAGTCATATTCAAGAGGACACAAATAAGAACACTTCATCAGGATGCGTTTACTAATGTTTACTGTAGAATGATAAGCCAATGTAAAGCTAGGAGAGCCTCTCAAGCCTCGCAGATCTCCGTTTTGCCATTAGCAACACCAGTTTAAACAGTATGCTGCAAGAAATATCGACAGGTCAAGTACAGCAGAGAAAGAGGGTGTGTCCCAGTGGCCTTTACACTGACAGTTTCTCCCACATTAAAGAGTTAACTAGCAGCCTACCAGCTCAGAGTGGAAGCTAATGAATGAAATGGAGATTGATATAGACTCTCTTTGGAGGTGCATCGATCTGTATCTTCTGAACTCAGCTTAGGAATTCTGCAGGCAGCATTGCATGAGTAACCCTGGCATGGTGCCCATTAGCAAATAACTCTTTTAATGTTTGTCTTCGATTGATTCACTTATTGTTGTGCCGACTGCGATGTAGTTCTGCAAACTTTCTTGTATTTTGCCACTGTAGTAACAAGTTATGTAAAGGTCTACAACAGGAATTTGATTTTGGAAGTACAAATCTGAATCAAATTCTCAAGCAACTTTCTTCATTCTGCCTGTTTCCTTCTTCTGCTCCCCATCCCCCAGTTGTTTTATAAATCACTTTATTGCTCTGTCTAAACTGATATCTGTCAGAACAAGCAAGGTCTTCGCTGCCAAGTATTTCCATTTATTGCTTTAAACTGATCCTGAATTATCAACATGTATGTAGGAATCATTTACTTTTCTGATGCTCTCTAGCATGGAATGTGCCTCCAAAAGCAAGCTGCAGTAGGAAGACCTTCTATGTTTTATGCTTAGCAGGTCAGGAAAAGTTGGGCCCTTGTTGAACAGCAGAGAGAAATTTAATCTTCCCAACTTTGGCTGTCCAAAAGGTAGGTGCCTAGTTCAAGTCTTAAGTCTAAATTGCTGTATAGTCAAAGAGGGAGGGCAATTCACTCCTGTCTTGAGCAGCTGTGAGTAGTTTTCTCTAGTCTCTCTCCATCAGCTAGGGAGGAAGCCTGTGCAACTAGCCTTGACTACATCTTAAGTTTTATGATATGAAACTTAAACAATAACTGTAGGTTGAAAGCAAATTTATGTATGGAAACAAGGTAGTGAAACCAACCAGAAATGATGACCTAGAATTGCTGAGGAATGAAAATAGCAAAACTCTACACTACCTGCAAAATCTCAGTAGAAAATTTTAGTTGTAGACTTCAGAGAAAATTAAAATCTGTCTCATGGCTTTCCACATTTTATGGAAATGCTTTTTCAAAGCATATAAGTTTATAAAACTAATTTCTAAAAAATTAGAAGCATTCAGAAGTGATTTTTCTGTCTATAACTGAATTGTCATTACAAGAGGTAGACAGAAGCCATTTAGTGGCATTTTACAGAAAAGTTTAAACTTAAGGCATTTAAGAATAAGCCACATTGGTCCATCCATTCTGTTTTTCTGTCAAAAGTTTTCTGCCTATCTTTTGTTCTTTCTGTGCACACTTTTGTTTTCCTGCCTGCAGCGTAGGCAGAGAATTCTTTTCATGGTAAAATAATTGTATTGATTATAGGCTTGAATCAGGTATCTGTAAATCAAGGTGGAACCTGATGTAAAACTGTTGGTTCCCTTGAAATATTTTTGTATTGCAAATCAAAACAAAAAAAAAATTACATAGAAATTTAAAATGACAAAATGAGAATTTTTAATAGACTATTCTTGAGGATTTATGGTAATTATTTGATGGCTTTTCATCATTGACAGCAGTAATTGCTATCAGGTTTTTTTCTTAATCATTATGTGTATCTTCTAAAACTCTTGCTTAGGTTTCTACTTAGAGTTGTAAGTATTGTACTTTATTAATTTAGGAAATACTAAGTAAAAAACATATTCTTGACATCTAAGCACATCATTTATTACAATGATTATTGTTTAATTTCATTCCTGGAACTCCCTATTTTGATTAAGGAGTTGATATGATAAAAAAGCCAGGAAATTTTAATTTGTGCGAAAGCGCAGATCTTCTTATTCGCTTTAACTTAACTTGCACCTTACAGTAAAATGTGCTTTGCTTTTAATCCTTACACTTATAACTCCCTTGCCTTTGGAAAGTTGTTTCTGACTTACACCATGGCAGATGAGAGGCAGAATTAGGTCTGAAAACAGCGTATTTCTTGACAGAAGCAAAAGAATAATTATAAGTAGTTTTTACCTTCTGAACCTAATGAATTGTCAGGCATGCTTGACATTATTCTATAAGCAAGGCCACAGAAAATCAATGCATCTTAGGCAAGGTTTAATTTATTTGTAGGTTGTTACAACTAATGACTTTCCTCTTCTGTTTGTTGATTTTCTTTTTAGCTTTTAGTCTCATGAATAGCTACAATTTTATTCTCCAATTAGAAGAGAAACTACAACTGTGATGTCATTGTAATTTTTGTAAAAGACTAGGTACATGAACAAACAATGCAAACATGGAAACTGTATCTTAAAAGAATTTGGCATAATAGAATCAAGCTTCTCTAACTCCTACCTTGGGTGACATAATGTATTTTCTATAGTAATTTTTTTGTTTATATCACACAGTACCTGCAGCCTCCCAGTAGCCTTGAGTGTCTTCATGCCAGGCACTATACAGTCAAATTCTAACTGAAAACCTCTTTGGCAATGATTTTCTCACCAGAATAGAATAAGTACTATGAAGGAAAATAATGCTGTCATTGTTCATAAGGAAATGAGTTACTGAGAAATGAAGCAAGATACCCAGACGCTTAAAAACATTGCAACTTAGAAATTATTTATAATTCCTCAGGATAAATGCAGTATCCTAAACACCAAGGCTAAATTCTGAGTCTCATGCTGGGTGGTTTTCATGTTGAGAACATTTTTAATTGCATTACAATTTACATGTGCCCATTCTGTAAATAGCATTGCAGTTAAGCTAGCTTTCGTGTGCTTAATGGTATTGTTCAGGGGTGCATAAGTGTGGAAAGGAGAATACTCTTTTTTGCAAGAAGTTATAACGGAAAATGTAGGCTGAGGTCACTTTTCTTGTTGTATTGGGAAAGGTTGCGTTTGGCTTAGCAATGACTCGGTGGTTCTACTGTAATTTAGTGTATTACCAGATCCCATTTCTTCCAATTAGTCATCCCCATCTTTTCATGCGTACTTAGCCTGCTGCAATCCAGAGCATTGACTTCAGCACCATTCCAGTTAGTCAGCATTGACAAACATATAAGCTACTCTCAGACCTAAATGAGGTTTCAACTTGTTCTACCACAATCATAAATGTTTGTGACTACATGGACAACTTCTAACAGAACTTTGTAAGTAGGAATCGCTGTATCGCTGTCTTCCTTACCAACACAGAGACATTTCAGCACAAAAATGGAACTCGGCAAGACTCAAGTGAGGAAATAGGGGGTATATAACAGTGAGATCAGGCATTTCAAAGCGATTCTTTACACTGGTAATAGATATGGCAAATGTATGGATTTTGTTAGGATTCTTCTGACAGCCATGAACACAGACATACTTTACAGTAATGTAACTGTCCTAAATCCCTAGCAAGGAATGCAATGACTTCTAGTTTTATTCGTCACCACGTTGGCTACACAAAAGAAGCCATATTTGATTAATTTCTTGGAGTTATTTGACTTTTTTTAAAATACTGTGATAACCATTTAACCTTGGTTTAGTTCTAGTTGGTCAATCAATGTTATACTGGATGTAAAAAAAATCAGACACCTAGACAAAGATAAATTAGGGAAACAAATACACAAAAGGTGTTTCACAATATTTGCTGTAGGACAGACCTGTAAGAATATAAATCCAGGGTTTGGGGCTATGTCTTTTATTTACCTGTATCTGCATTTTAATTTGTATATCTATGTTGAGAGAGAATGGAAGTTGTAGCAAACCATCTAGCTTTATCTAATATACTTAAGTAAATTAGTCAAGATATACTAAATAATGTTTTCATATGTTTCTGAAATAGCATATTTTGCCTGAACTTTTGCCAAGTTTGGCCTTTGCCTAGTCTCTAAACATGAAAGCAGATTTCTTCAGAGCTACTTTTTAGTGATTCAGAGCTGGGGAAAATCAAAACTTGACATCCGTTGTCAGTAAATTATTAAGCTTTTCAACTTAAAAACTGAATCATCTTGATAACCTTGATAATCAATGTAGT
>NW_009710020.1:0-5000 GCF_000703405.1 Apaloderma vittatum | reverse complement strand
TTGTAATTACCCTGTTCTTTTTCTGAAGGCAACCTGCAACCCCCTCATGTTAGCCCAAAGCACCCCTAACACAGTGATTCTATTCAGAGAATTTATATTCAGTTTCCTTGCAGTGTTAAGGGGGCATTCAACCAGTTCTGAAAGCTGGTGAATTGAATTGATTGAATTTGGGCCTTCTGGAGTAGACTTACAGCACAGCTACCGAAATCTTGATCGGCAGTCTTTTTCAGAAGCCACTGAATGTTATTAATGATTTGGGAAGGTGGAGGTGAAACGAAGAAACCTCTAACAAATGATGACTCTCAAAATGAGGAAACATGAGCATGTGTGATCTGAAAACTCCAGTTTATTTCAAAGAGACTCAGTAGACGATGCTTATTTGGAGTGCCTTTTGATGTAATTTAGGCCAGTTAAAAGTCTCTGATCAGGGAGCCAAATTCTCCTAAGTATGTTTTAAAGATTTAGAACCAGTTTGTTATGCATTAGATGACACTACTGCAAATATGAATATATTCATTTTCGTACGGTGTTTAACAAAACATGCCTATATCTTGCTGGTTAAGGTAAGGATGTGAGTAACGGTCGTTGAAACTGTGGGAAGTGGAGTTTCTTCCTCCTGAAGAAGAAACTTATCAGGTAGGACTTTGAGACATTACCAGCACACTCTTTTATTAACCATAATAAATGGTTGCACTTAGTAGGATGTGCAAAACCCTGTTTAAATATTCAGGGTTTGAGACTGCTTGTTATTACAGCTGCTGTAGATTTTACCCACCCATCCAGAAGCCAAACTGTGCCTAATAAACAATGGATAAGGGAAAAGAGGTTGGTGTCTAGAATCAAGAGTGAAATCTACAGCCGCAGTGCAATAGTGCACAGCTCAGCTCTGAATCTTTAAAAAGGCTCTTTATGCTTCCTAGACACTGCAGCATTACGCTCTGGTGTATCAAGAAGTCTGCCGGTAATGTTTCAAAATCCCATTTCATAAACAAACTGAAAGTGGAGGGCTCCAGACACTTCATAGAAATATTCTGCCTTGCACAAAGGAAATCTAGCAAAAGTTGATGAGGTTATAACCACACAGCATAAGCTGTCTTCAAACCTTTATTATGGACCAAAATTCCAGTAATAACTATGCAATCTCCAAACTCTTCGTTATCACCTTCATTGCAGTGTGGTCTGTGGATGTGATTCATGATCTAAGTAAATCAAAAAATGACATCTGCTCGCATCAGTGAGAAGTGGATCTGGTCCTTTAAGATCTAAACAAAATAGAGCTGTTGCCAAAGAGATGTCGATAAGTCTATGCATTAAAAGATAATGAGTTAGTGAAAAAAGGACTTGCCGTAAGCATCAGAAATGTAAACTTTTTTGTTCGCTTTCTGAATTTTGAAGTTTTATTTTTTCTGTGCAACATCAACTAGAAACTTTCTAGACTTCAAATTTCAAATTGTTGTTCAAATTTTAGGGCTCTGTGTACCCAACTTTATTTTCTTTCCTTACTCTTCATGTATTATTTTCTGTTATTTGGCTGAATTGTTTGTTTTAGAGGTAGTATTCCCAAAGGACTGAGGCCTGATTTATCTTGCCCTCTTGAAATGATACCTCCATATTTTCCCATCCCCAAACTGAACTACACAACTGGAATTATCTGCTGTGTATCTTTAGTTACACGGGGCTTTAAAATCATCTGAGTAATTCTCAGAGGTATGTAGATGCCTAACTTATGCTAGTCTTTTGAATGTTTTTAGTGGTTTTATCAAATTCTGTTCTATTTATTCATATATTTGGGGATTTGTGATGCACAGAGCAGTAAATATTGGAACTCTTATCACAGGATCTCTCAGCTACAGCTGCGTAGTATAAAAACTTTAGATAGACACCATGAGATTTCTTCCTTTCGCTCTGTACATTATATCATCAGTTCTCATTTCGTGTGCGATCTGTATAATAGTCTGACAGTCTTCATAAAATCCTGTTCAATATATATGGGAAATGAATTATCACACTTCCTTTTTGCTTACTTTCTGCAGTTTACCTTCTCCAGAAAAGGAGATTCAGTGGGGGGAGTCTTAGAAGTTTGAATTTCATGTTCCACTTCAACTTTCTCTTGTGATCTGGGGAAAGCCATGGATAACTGACTATTTTACATTACAACAAAACTCTTTAAAAACTGTCTCCATTTTTTGCCAAATAAAACAGGTGAGAGCATAACAAGAAACATGTTCAGTTGGACTACATTAGTGAAGGGCCTCAACCTCTCAGTCTGGGTAACAGAGCATCTCTTTAAAGTACTCAAGCAGGTCAGCCAAAGCAGCAGGTCAGGGCTGCCTCTAGCTGGATGCGTGTGTGGCAGCTGAGTATGGGGGGAGTTTGTCTAGAAAAGAGCAAAGTTCTTGGAGAGTGGGATGTGGCCTCAGTGTAAGGTAGATAGCCATAGAGAATAGTGGGCATTGAACTGCTGCACTATAATTTTTAATTGTTTCCCCTGAGAATTGTGTCATACTCTCTGCCTTACTTTCCCTGTTCTAGTGGCTTACAATTTACTATGAGATTTGAGCAAAATTATCAATTTTCCCCGTAAGACAATCTATGCTTTTCAGACCGAAACTTAAGACAATTTCCAGGTTTTTGTTCAACAGAATATATTTTAAATTGTGGGGTTTCAACATTTGTGTAATCCTGAAGTGTACTGCATTTTTGTGATTTTTTGTCTCTATTTTGCGTGCTGTGAAGTTCTATGTTTGCTTGGAAGACTGTATATTCTGTGGCTTGTATATGATAGGTTGAGTAGTTTCAGTGTTTTGGGGGGAATTGCAATAGTCCTCGTGCTCTGTATAGTTTACATTTCTGTGCATCAGTGACTCATAATTTGCAGCTTCTTCACAGTCATACTGAAGTCTCAATGACATTCTCAGTTTTCAAATAGCAAAACAACGAATATCCTAAGATGTATTTGATATTAACTGATTCTCTGAGTTGTTTTTTTGTTTTAAGAACATTAAATAATGTAATTATGCTAAGAAAATGAAAAAATAAGAAATAGAAAAGTCCTATTGCTGTGCTTTGAAACGTAAATCTCACGCATACATTTTGCATTGTATAAAGCTGTGCCCTAAGTTTATCAGTCATAAACTGTCCTTTCATCTGTCAAGGTTAATCTACAGAAAATGACCAATTTATATATTCTGAAACAGAGAAAAATTGTAAGGCATTTCTTTCCTAGAAGACTCATGCACTATAAGCAAAATATTTGTTTCTTAACAGCCAGCTTTATTCCTGTCTCTGGTGAAAAAAGAAAATAACACCTCTTCACCTTTCAGATTGGCACCTTCAGATTATTCATGCTAGTCTTTTCTCACTAATTTTATGATTATAATGAGGCAATGGCATGCTAGTTAGCACAGAATGACCTTCTAATTGAAAAGCTGTAAATTCAGTCTCAGTGGCCAGCACTGGCAGAAATTTAAATAAATAGGGCTGCAAAGTCCTTACAATGGCCTGGCCTCTTGACCAGGGTGCTACCAATGTCCTAGTCACCTGTCATCTGGCAATGCTTTGTAACTCCTTGGTGTTAACATCTGTCTTGTTAGAAGTTAGGTTAGCAAGAGAAGAACAAAGAGCAAGGAGTCTTCTATTGGTTAAATAGAGGATTTTGCATTTGAATACCTCCAATATCTAATCTAACACTATACTTTATAAAGCAGCCTCTCAGTCACATAAGGCTTACTGTTTAATTTCCAAATCATGATAAAAAGCTGGCCAGACTGATGCATCAGTAATTCCTGTCTCTTTATACAGTTTTTCTTGATCATAGTTTTAATGTTTGTGCATTTATTATTTGAAAGCACTAATAACATTGGTTTAATGAGATTTTCTTTCTGACAAGCACTTAAGATTGGCGCCTAGATACTACAATGATAAGGTCTTTTTAAGTGTTAGGGAAGATGGATGGGTAGTTGCGAGCAACTCTGAGAAACTGTGCAGCGTTCAGTGTGTCTTAGTTTATGAAATGGTCACAGCACATTATCCTACCCCCACCTAAATAAATACCTTTCAGGACCTTGATGTTGGTGCCTGGCACTGTCTCAATAAAGTTCACAATGCCAGCTATCACTATATTAGTGGTAACTAGTAGGAGTTGATAGTGTTGTATAACACAGAGCAGCTTCATGCTGTCAGCGTCATGCATCTTTATCAGGAATACATCATACAGACAATGGAAATTTTCCATATTCTTTAAAGTTTTGCGTTCTGTATATTTGGTTGTTAGACAAATAGAGCAAGCTTTGCTGACTTCATTTTCATTCTTGGCAGCATGTTTTTATCATAAGGCAGATAGTCATTAATTTACAGAATCAACGCTGGGAACAGCTTTTGTGATCTCATATTAAATTTTCCCCTGAATCCGCCCCTTGGCAAAAATTACTCACATCGTTAAAAAATATTTAATTAGGCTGTAGTTTATACCCAGCTCACTGGGGAAATGTTGGAATTAATATGATTTGCATGAATTCTGTTTCTCTTTTTCTGTTAGAGATTAGTTTTGAATTCAGTTCAGAGGGTCGCTGACACTGCCAAGGACTCACAATTGTGAAGGTCAAACAGGTAGCAAATACTTCCCCTGGGTAGCTTCCCTGAAAAGACAGCTCAAAATTGCTTTTAATTATGGGTTACCTAAAAGGCCACTTGCTGTTTTTATTTTTCCACAGATCTCTGAAACATTATGTGGCTGGAAGTTCTAGGTAGACCACATCAGTTCAAAACTGAAACAACTGAACTCATATTTTCACTTCTTTTTCTTTTCTTAAAAATGGATAACATATGAACCCTAAACACAGATCCACGCATGCACACAAACAAGCATAGATATATAAACATGTATGTTTAAACCAAGCTATTTTTGGTGGCTGTTCCTCTGTTGCAGTGCGGGGGGGAACCCGTAAATCTTTCTCTTTCTGAAGGTTTGCAGAAAAAATAATAAAATAAATGAATAAAAT
>NW_009710019.1:5331-21448 GCF_000703405.1 Apaloderma vittatum | reverse complement strand
GCTCACTGCAGGGAGTTTGGACTAGATGACCACTAAAGGCCTATTCCAACCCAAAGTATTCTAGGATTCTATGATTCTACAAGTACAGGTAAGTTGATGTAACAAATCTGTGGTTTGGATGGGGTTTTTTTGGATGGTAGTGATTGTTGAGGTGTTGTGTTTTGGGTTTTGTGCATTAATATATCTTAAACTTCAAAAATAGCTCATAAAATAATGGGGGAGAGCAGGTCTTAATGAGCCATATGGAAAAAAAATAATTTAAAAAGCATTGGTGTTTGTCTGGCTTGTAAACTGAAGTTGAAGAAGTCTTATTACAGACATCTGTGTAGAGTTACCACCTTCGTGTTCCAAAGAAACTGAACTAGGGTGACATAATGGTTCCTCCCATCCCACCAATACACGTTATAGTTACAACTATCAATTAAAAAAAAAAAAAGAGAAAAAAAAATACTTTAATGCTGGATGAGTATAGTATAATACTTGGCTGTGGTCTAGTATGTGTTGTGTAGCTGATACTCCAAGGCCTGAGTTTGATTTTATTCTAACAATATATGTGAACTTGGCTTTGCTGCAGTTACCTGTGTGATGTGTGAACTAAATTCAGCTCAAGTCAGCAAGGTGTGGGAATGTGGTGGTTTTGTGGTTAGATTTTTTTGTTTGTTTGTTTGTGGTTTTGGAGTTTTGTTTTGTTAGTTAAAAAAAGCTATTTTGGGCACTGAGTTGAGCTGTATGATGTGTTATGCTGTCATGAATAATATGTTAATAAAGCTGTTACAAAATAAAAAAATTTTAGTTTCATATAGATTTGACTTTTTTTTTTCCCCCTTGTAATTCATCACAGTAAAAAAATCTCTAGCTAAATTGTAAGATATGTAAAACTGTGGGTTTTGGGAAGAGTGTTGGAAGACATCTTGGGGGTTTTTTTGTCACTGCATGTATGTTTAATTTTTAAGCCTACAGGCACTCCAGAGAGTTTCAGCCTGTTCAGGCCTTTAAGAGGGTTTAAAACTGTACAAAACCATCATCTTTTTGTAGATAACTTTGAGTGAGGAATTAGGATATTAATTTAAATTTATTAATAGGGTAAATTTTGTACACTTGAATATCAAAAGTTGCTACAAGAAAAATGCACAGAGCTCAACTAACGACTGACCTACGAGTGACTTTTAGTCATAGAATCAGAGAACTGTTGGAAAAGACCTTTAAGATTATTGAGTCCAACAGTACACCTAGCACTGCCAAGGCCACCACTAAACTATGTCGCCAAGCACCACATCTGCACACCTTCTAAATAACTCCAAGGGTTGTGACTTGAGCACTTCCCTGGGCAGCCTCTTCCAGTGTTTGACAGCCCTTTCAGTGAAGAAGCTTTTCCTAATATGGAATCTAAACCTCCCCTATCTCAACTTGAGGCCATTTCTTCTTGTCCTGTCACTGGTTACTTGGTGGAACAGACTGACTCCCACCTCGCTGCAACCTCCTTTAAGGTACTTGTAGAGACAAGGCCTCCCCTCAGCCTTTGCTCCAGACTAAACAATCCCAGTTATGTCAGCTGCCCCTCAGAAGACTTGTTGTCCAGTCCTTTCTAGCTTTGTTGCCCTTCTTTGGACATGCTCAGACACTTCAATGTCCTTCTTGTTGTGAGAGATTCAAAACTGAATGCAGGATTTAAGGTGTAGCCTTACCTGTGCTGAGTACAGGGGACAATCATGCCATGCTGTTTATGATACAGGCCAGGATGCTGTTGGTCTTCCTGGCCACCTGGGCACGCTGCTGGCTCCTGGTCAGCTGGCTGTTGACCAACATCCCCAGGTCCTTTTCTGCCAGGCAGCTCTCCAGCCACTCTTCCCCAACCCTGTAGTCTTGTGTGGGGTTGTGACTCAAGTGTAGGACCCAGTACTTGGCGTTCTTGAACTTGGTCTTATTTGACTTGGTCTATTGGTCCAGCCTGTTCAGATCCCTCTGAGGAGCCTTCTGACCCTGCAGCAGTCAGCCCTCCCACCCAAGCTGGCATTGTCTGCAAACTTCCTGAGGGTGTACTCAATCTCCTTGTCCAGATTATTGATAAAGATATTAAAGAGAACTGGCCTAAATACTGAGGCCTCAGGATCACCACTTGTCACCAGTGGCCAAATGGACCCCACTCCACTCACCACCAGTCTTTGGGCCTGACCATCAGCCAGGTTTTCACCCAGTGACAAGTATGCCTGCCCAAGCACTGAGGAGACAGCTTCTCCAGGAGGATGCTGTAGGAAACAGTTTCAAAGGCTTTACTCAAGTCCAGGTAGACAACATCCAGAGCCTTTCCCTCATCCACTATGTGGGGTCACCTTGTCATAGAAGATGAGGTTAGTCAAGCAGGACCTGCCTTTCATAGACCTGTGCTGACTGGGCCTGATTACCTGCTTATCCCACACATGCTGCGTGATGGCACTCGTACAGTAAAGGATGGAGATTCTCCTTAGCCTGTCTTTTGCCGCCAATATATTTATAGAAACATTTTGTATTATATTTTGCAGCGTTAGTCAGATAAGATTCTAGCTGGGCTTTGACCCTTCTAATTTTCTCCCTGTCTAGCCATGTGATATCCTTGTAGTTCTACTGAGTTTCCTGCCTCTGCTTCCAAAGGTCAGAAACTCTACTTTTCCTGCATTCCCTCTCTGCTCAGCCAGGCCAGTTTTATTCCCCACCAGCTCTCAGCACATGGGGATGGCCTGCTCCTACACTTTTAGATTTTCTTCTTGAAGAACATCCAGCCTTCCTGGACTCCTTTGCTCTTCAGGACTTTTCCCAAGGGCCTTTGTCAGCCAGGCTCCTAAACAGGCCAAAGTCTTCCTTCTGGATGTCCAAGGGAGCAGTTCTGCTGATCATCCTCCCAATGATCACATCACCCACACGTCCCTCTCTGTTCACAACTCACAGGTCCAGCAGGCACCTTCTGGAGTTGGCTCCCTCACCTGCGGTGTGAGGAAGTTCTCTTCCACACACTCGGGGAACCTCCTGACTGCTTCTTCTCTGCTGTGTTGCGTTTCCATCAGACAGCTGGTACATTGAAGTCCTGCAGGAGAAGACAGGCTGTCGATTGTGAGGCTTCTCCCAGCTGCTCACAGAATGTTTTTTTTTTCTTCTTTGTCTAGCTTGGGCCATCTAGGAGAGACTCCCACCATGATGCCTTGTTGGCATGTAACCGTACTCAGTGATTCGATCAAAGCATGCTAAAACCAAAACGGAGGAAAAAAGCCCCGCTTCTATAAAAGCAGAATGGTTTATATCTGAAGTGGGGTATTGCTGTGTGTTCTGAATTTTTCTATTTTTAGATGGGGTATTTAACACTGAAACTAGTGTACTTAGGTTGCACAACTCTAAAGTTTTAGGTCTGTTGTGACTGGCGGTTACTGGTCCAGATAAAACCAGAATAAGCACTTATCTGTCCTCAGAAGTTTTATAAGTACACCTGTACAGGCAAAACCAATGTTCTGATCTACTACATGAGTAGAACAAGCTTTATTAAGAACAGGCTAATCACATAATTTTGTTTATAGCTTTTGGTTACAGCTTTAACACACCGCGTTTTGGTTTTTTTTTGTTGTTGAACAGCTTGCAAGTTCTTGAAGCACAACTTCAGCAAAACTGGGAGTAGAGCAAGGTACAAATTAATACAGCAGGTAATGTGAGGGAGAGCTTATAGGGAGACTGGAATGGAATGGAAAAGAGCTGAAAATTAATGCAGAATTGACATGTCTTCATTTCTTCCTTGTGTTGAAGCAAACTTGTTCCACAAAAGCAGTAAACCAGGTAATGATTTAGATTAGTTTTAAGCAGAAATGACAGTTTGAAGTGATAATTGCATGCCTATACAATATAGTGTATTATGCTTTTCAGTGACACGACTGTTTTCTTTCTTATAGTCAGGTTAGGCTTGGTATAGAAACCTAAGAGGAGGTGTAGACAGTGATTTTTGCTAAGGAAATACAGGTGGCTGGTTTGTTTGCCATAGGGAAAGCAGGATGGTGATACTGAGTGTCTGACCAACAGGAATTAATGCAGAGAAACAGGAAGAGAAGAAACATGTAGGTGCAGATCTGTTAATAAAGGAATTTGGCATGGTTTATTCTCGGAGGAACTGATACTAACAAACCATTGAAGCCTCTATTATTGTCCATCTTCAGATATTCTAATAGACTTTTAAAGTATGAAGAAGCTAATATTTTGTAAACTTTACAAAGTTCAATGCTTTTAAAAAAATCTCTTCTCTGTTCCTTATGTAAATAGTTACTGCAGTTATGGTTTATCTCAAACACAAGAATAAAAAATGGTATTCCTTGCTACAAACAGCTTCTTTTTGATTTATGACTTGTTCTTCCAGTTGACCAGCTTGATTTAACTGCTGTGCTGTATAAAACTAAAATTTGAATGCTTTGTATAACTTTCTTACTATATGGTGATAGAGCAAATAGTTGCAGCATATGTATTCATTACAGAAAGATGTATTCAGCTCATCTATGAACCTTTTATTTGTCCACATGTATGCAATTGGATACATAAATCAGAAGGTATACAACTGGATTTTAATCAAGTCAGAATTATAACACACAAACATGCTTTAAAAAATAAATACCATTAAAAGTCTGTATTCAATATAGAATTTGAGTGAATGACACATATTTGGAATGAAAAAGCACAAGTGTTAGATGTAGATATTTTGTGTAAATCCAGTCAAGGACTTTGTATAGCATGAAATTCCTGTTCTTTCAAAGTAGAAATTATCAGCTATGCCTGAAATCTAAAGGTTGTAGTTCTGATTCTGGAAATTTTTTGTATTTGAAGTTATTTCATGTGGTTTTTCAAAGTCTTTGCAGAGTAACTTCATGCAAGTTAGTGTGACAAAAATTATAAAGGGAAGAAGTCTCAGTTGTGAATTATGGACTTTTTTATACTCCAAGTTATGAACTATTTTTTTCATAGCACTAGATATGACATTGTCATATCCCAGTAACAATTGGAGAGGAACAGTAAGAATGACTTTAAATTCTTTTTTTGATCCTGCTCTATATCAACCTGCATGCTTTTGATTGTACAGTTAATTGAATCCTATTTACAAGTTCTTTTATAGACTGAATACTTCCTGCTATAGTGAATGATATGATATTAATAGTGTTGATTACCACAATTCTAGTATTTTAACACTTTATTCTATCTGCTTCTGCTTGATGTATCTGTGTTCATTTCAAGGTTCATTCTGAGAAACATATTGGAAACTGAGTAAGGCTTCCTCTTAAAAGGGGAAGGGAAAAAGGATAATTTCTTTAATCAATGCTTATAGCATGATGTTCAAAGGCAACCAGTGGATTTCTATTGATTGTGGCAATTCAGCCACGTCTTATAAGAAAAACCTGTGTATTTACCATCTTTATTTCTGGTTTAGCTTTTACCTCTCTGATTAAGTCCATCAGTAGTTATTTGCTGGGCAAATATGTCAGTGGAGTGGAAGAAATGGGCAGTTAAGATTGCAAAAGCTCAAAGTTGTGATAGGTTTGATTCTAAAAATAATTACATAAACACAACTATGTTGTTTGTGTCTGTGTGAGTGGTCTTATGTCTGTTAAGCTGTTTAAACAGAGTTCTTACTAAATAACTTTATTTTCTGTGATGTTGCAAGCCTTAGAACTCCTCTGCTGGTTGCTTTTGCAAATCTAAATCACAGAATCTGGAGTTCAACCTGCTCTTGTTTTTACTAGTTCATCAGATTTTAGACTGCGCAAACAAGTCCAACCTGGCTAAAAAATTCATGTGGTGCCCTTTTAGACACATGTACCTTCCAGCAACAGCTAGAGACTTTGGGAACAGTAGACATGGCTGTCACCTAGTTTGACCTTCTTGATAAAGGCCAGATAATGTAATCTATTAATTTCGCTGTTGACAATATGCACATTTATTCTTACCAAATACTGTTCTATTTAAATGTTTAGTTTCAGTGAAGTCATGCAAAGACCACGCAGGAGAAATTGAAGATTGTTTCTGCATGAAGCGAGGGTAGGATTCTGAAATGAATTTCTCTTTTGAGAGATCAGGCAGAATATTGGATTCATTTTATTATAGAAATAAAAAGGACTCGAAAATAAATAGAAATAATGGTTACCATTAATTCCTTTCTATTGAAGATATAAACTTACTTTTGCTTTTAGTGCTCTAATAGTTTTGAAAACTGAGTCTACTAAAATATAGACAGCACTTTATTTTTTTTTTTTAAGAAAGCTTGAATGCTCCAATGGAAGTGAGATGTACAATTTTAATTTCTTTTCTTGGATGTGGTCAAAGAACACATAGCAGATAGAAGTGGGTCCCTGCAGCCTATAAAGGCAGCAGCTTCTGTATTGACTTGACTTTCCAGAGTTAATGCAATCTATCCAAACACATTGTAAAGCCAGTTTTAATTGGCATATAAGAATTAGTTTGAAACTTCCCACCGTCCTGTGGAGTTAATTAGACAGTCATGTTTTATTAATTAATAACATTTAAGCCAAAAAAGAATTAGTTACTTCACAGCTGTTTGTGGTAGACAGAGGCAGTGGGTTAAATTGAGGCCTAGTTTTCTTGACAGGGTTTTCATAACATTTCCCACACAGTACTTGACTTGTCTCAGGCTTTGGATAAATACGTGTCTAGATTTCTGCGGCTTCGGTAATTGCCTGTTTGTTTGCTGAAGGTCTCGTTTGTAACTTCCTTTAACGCGACTTTTCAAATTTGAGAGGTGGGTTATGCAGTGGCTTGGAAGAATAAGAGCTGTACTTGTGTGTGGTTTGGATTTTTTTTTGACCCAGGTTTAGCGATCAGTAAATATAATTGAAGATCAGCACCTTATGACACTTTGGCAGTGGTTGTAACTCTATGTTAAAGATAATACACTAAAAGCACGTATCAACTGTTGGAAATGAGGAAAGATGTGTGTGCCGATTCCTGAAAGAGAAGCTTGGACTGATGTTTAAAAGGAAATTTAGTTCTCTTGTAGTTGTGCCAGTGCGATAGGCACGTAATGTTCCTTTCTTCTCCAGGGAAGCAGTGGAAAACAATCATACAAAGATGTGTTTTGACAGTGTCTTGCTCAGCACAGCAGTGTTTAGCCATATTTTGAAGAATTCTGGGAAGTAAGGGCTTGGGCATTATCTATGAGGCCGAACGATGAGAAATTTTGAGTAAATGGTGTGGGGAAACACATGCTACACACTGAAATTATTATAAAACTTATTACTGCCTAAGGGTGCACTTCACAACAAAAGCATTAATTAAAAGCAGTATTATCCTGGCAAGACGTGGAGAACAAGATCTGTTCTTGTAACAGAAGCGTAATTCCAGTCTTGTCAAAATATCATTAGACCCTGTGGCAATTGAAAGAACATCTTTTGAACATGGCATGGCTTTTTGGAGTCCATTTTTATGCTTTAAGTAGTTTAGCACTTTTCTGTCTACAACTTCTTTTAATTTTTGTAGTTAGGTTGTATAATGATGTTTTTGTGAAGCTCAGGGAAAAGTGAAACAAATGTGACCAGATGCCCCTCAGCGTGTTATTAAAGGGAGGAACACATTGTTTTTGCAAAGCTGTTTTATCCTCCCGCAGTATAAATCTGGCGGCTGCTTGCTATGGGAAAAATAGGAGATGCATTATAAAGGAAAGACATAATGGTTGTTAATTTAATCCTCCTTTGTTTTAGAAGGTTGTTTTCAGCTTGAGTTAATGAAGCACAAGATATGGCAGACTGAAACAGGTTTTATCAGCGATATGCTGGATGCAGCTTGCTCAGCAGTCCGTGACTGCTGTGTTCAAGAAATGTTGCGTGTACTTGAATACATCCTTCTGGAGGTTGTCTTTACAGGGAGGTGCTGCTATTTAAAAGGGGAAGACAGTTTTTGTTGTTGAGTGCTATCTTGCCAAGATACTAGCAACAAAAAGAGTGACTTCAAGTACAATCTTTATTATTTTAACTACAAAATTTTGAAACATAAATTTGTTATCAGCAGCCAGTCTGTATGGAAGAATATATGTGTATTTTTGGCAACTGGTGTGTTTGTGTGGTTTATAGGCATTTAGACCAGCTGATTGTGATTGACTTTCAGCTTCTTAAAGAGCTCAAGTGCCCTTATCAGAGTTCCTTAATGGAGTTATGAAGAGTTCGGTCCTGCTGGTTGCTTACCTCAGGCAATAGTTTGAGAATGTGTAGCCTAATTATTTTTTCTTCTTTACTTGTTATTTTTTTCATAAAGCTGCAAAACAGTTTTTGAGATTTAATATGTTGTTTTGTTTTCTGAGGTGTATCTTTTCATCTCTTTTGGGGGAAGCAGGAGGAATATTAAAAACCAATTGCTTTTTGGATTCTAAGATACTGAACTTCAGCTTTCTGGAGATGGTTACAGAAAAGATTGAAACAATGTGCTGTTTTAAATAAGTAGTAATTGGATCACTTCAATTCCTAAAACTCTACAGTTATTTTGATAGTTGGTATACAAATGTTGAAAAACTGAAGTTCCATTTCACTGTTGACTTAGTTGATGGATCTTGTTTACTTGTGTGACACTTCATGTCTTCTGACCTTTTTCTTTTTTTTTTCCCCTCCTGAATGTGCTGTTTTTTCTGAAAGCATTTTTCATCAATATGAATAAGCATAGTCTGCAGGAGTTGGCAATCTGTCTGCAGCATTCAGGGTAATCTTTAAGTTAGTTCTTAGCATAAAACTTCTCAGAATTTAAACTAGTTAGAAGTCTCTTTTTTTTTTTCTTCCCAGAAATGATACTCCTCGCATGTAGCTTGAAACAAATACTGTTAATAAGGTGACTTAGTCAAAGTCTAGTGTGATGTGAAAGCTGCTGCTCCATGCATCACATGGTGTATACTGATGACAGGAATCTGCCTTTTTTTCCAGTTTTTTTTCTTCCTTAGTCCCTTCTGTCTTGAATGTCTGAAGTAGGAACTTAAAGAACCTGGTGACTCTCATGTTCTTTAAGATACTTGGGCTTTCTGGTGACTCAGTTTGCATATGGATATGTGAATCCTAGTGGTAGTCTATATAGTAGCTACCCAAACACATACTGTGTGTGCATATATGTGCGTGTGTGTTTTGAAATTTTCTGATTTTGGAACTGCTAAGAAAATTAAAATGTATAAAAGCTTTCACAGTTTAGAAACTGTAGCCTGTAGGAAAAGATTAGTCTTAACAATGCAGCATTGTCTGTTGAGTCAATTAAGCACGTAGGTTTAGCTAGCTTGGGAACAAGTTCCAGCATGTGACATTATAAATAGCACTCTCACATAACAACTGTAGGCTTAGTAAGTGGGCCATGATTTTCCCTGCCACATTACCAGGGTTTTTTCAGTCAAAAGGACTGATGAAGAATTTGAGTCTTTCTGATGGCTGTCTTAGGGTGCTCCTACCATGTGCTTGGGGAGCATTGGATTAAATTAGAGCTAAGTGGCTTAAAGGGTTGTCTTTTTCGTTTTCCTGGGCACGTGGTTTTTTTCTATTTATCCATATGTGGAATTGGAACCTCGTGGCCTGGTGACTCAAAAATCTTTAAGAGTAGTGCTGAATCTCCAGTCTCCAACCTGTCCCACTTCTCATTAGCTCAAATACGTTCTGAACACAGAATCGTTTGATCGAGCAAAAAGTAGTAACATTTAAAAGAAATAATTACCTGTACAGATTGTCATAGCTTTATTTTCTTATTAGAGCTAAAGTCAGCATCCTCTGAGGTAGTTTTCAAAAGGTGGCGAATGACTAGCTGGTTGTCCTTTTAGATGTGAGCTGATGTTAAAATTGTGGCAAACTAAAGGGTTCCTTCTCTGCAGCAAGCAGCAAATGGGCGAAATCTTGTCTTTGCAATAGCTTGTGCCTTTTATGTCAGGCCTGGCGTTGTTGCTGGCTCTCATTTTGTTTTGTCTTCTGGATTTGGGCTTGGCTTTGGACTAGAACAAAGTTTTCCCTCCTTTTTTTTTTTCCTCCTTTCCACCCCTCCACCACCCTAATCCTGTTTTATTTGGTGGGGAATTATTAGGACTGGATCTCCTTCAGCATGACCTCTGGGTCACATTTCTCTTTGCATTTGGTGTGACTATCGAAAGGCAACAGAAATTCCAGTAGCTTTCAGTGTGAGGCTCCTAATTTCAGGTAGTATTTGTAATGTGCCGAAATGAATTGCCCAGTTGGAAAGATGAAACTATATCCTCTCTTTTCAAACAGTATTTTGCGGTGTTAAATGCTGCCAACTTTGCTTTGTCTCCTCCCTACACCTCCGGAAGAAGTGTCAAGGACTTTTGGAGAAATATAACAAACGTGATCCCCGTTAAAAATAACAGGGTGTGTTTTTAGCCTTGATTTAAAGAACAGCTCTCATCAGCTTTCCCAGCAGTTGTACAGCAAGCACAAAAGCAGTGTGGTGAACCAGCATAATTTAATTAAAAAACAATTTAATTGTATTTTTCGCTACTTTAGGGGAAATCGTATTCCAAGTTTTAAAATGGAGTGCATTTCTGAAGGATGATATTCACCTTTTAGACAGCGTGAGTCAGTGACCTCCAGTGTGGGGTGCAGGCATCCCAAGTGGTGAGCAAGGCAGTCTGTTGAGGTACAAGAACATGTATATTATACTGCTAATAAATAAAATTTAAAAATTAAAATTGTGTTTCATTCATCTTAAGATCATTCTCTTACTTCCTATTTTGTGTATGTTTTATAATGTACATAAAATGTAGTACATGTATATAATTAATATATGCATGTATTGGGGCTGCTTACTCCCAAGCACCTAAGCTACCTCCTAACAAGCATTTCGGGATGTGTGGTTTTGTTAACTTTTTCCTGCTTCTCCTCTCTGTTGGAAAGCCTCTGCATTTTCATATAACATATTTAAAACATCGGGAACAAAGCATTTTGCAGTTCTGGTTTTAGTTGATCAAGTTTACTTCCATGGATGTACTTGACATCTGATGTGAACAGTTAAAATGGCTTTGATTCTGTTGTTGTGGTATAGAAATCTAGGAGATGCAATTTTATATGATGTCAAAATTTTCCAAGAAATACTGGCCACTTTTTAAACACATAAGGTTAGGCTTACTGATATTTATAGCCTAAATACAAAAAATAAAGCTCATCATATTAAACTAGAAACCTAACTTTGGAGGTCAGATGTGATGTTTCATGAGTTCAGCCATCCACATTGCTGGAACAGCAGATGTGAAACTAGCTGATTTTGATCTGCATCCTTTTTTTTTCTGTGTGTCATTGTTCTCCTGTCATGTTCTGTGTGATCAATTTCTGTAATTTTTTGTTGATTTAGAAATTGAATTTATTGACCTGTTGGTTACATCATAAATCATAAAACTAAAACCAACCCGAGGTACCTATTGAAATGCTTAAGCTTTTTGCCATACGTAAAACTTTTCCGTTCAGATTTTCAGAAAGACAGGTGTTCAGGCTGTTTTAGTATTTTTCCTGTAATTTTAACTTGCCCCAAAAAAGGCAGTAGCTCTGGGTGTCAGGGTTGATCTAGGGCACTTGATAATGCATTCACTCGATGGATTTTTTGAGTTTTATAATCAGGGAATTACTCAGCAATTTCTTAAAATGTTTTGAAAGGGCTTGCTTTCTAAAGCTGCCGGGAAGTTCTTCCTGCATTACATACAGCAGAAAGAAGAGGTTGGTTGCAGTGTGTCTGTTCCTTGGCCCAGTTGTGTCATCATTAAAGAATTACAGCAATCTGAACCTTTAACATAAAAACTTAGAAACCATAATCATAAACTTTAGCCCTCTTGCATGTTACAGGTTTGTGTGGCGTCTTGGGCTTGCTGCTTCTGGAGGAGTTTTTGTTCATGTTTAATGTCTTCTGTTGGTTTTGATGCTCTTGGATATTTTAAGGATTTCTATGTTATTTGTTTATTTTTTTTCCCTTCCTCTTAGCTGTAGTATCTGTAAGGGTACAGGAGCTGTGATAGGGTGATATTGCTTCAGCATTTCCAGGTACTGAATTTGATTCCTTACGTAGGAGTAGGTTGGTGAGGTCAGCAAGTAAGGACCTCTCAGAAAATGTGATTACATCAGCAGAGCCCCCGAGTGTAGATCCAGTAGGTGATGGCAAAAGGAAATTTTTTTGCCGTGTGCTTTTTATCATCTGAGTAACAAAGGCAGGGCCAGGAGAAGCGTCTTCATCTTGGCGCAGCATATAACATAGGAGGCTTTTTGCCTACATAGCAACAGCAGCCAGAAGGATAAGTATTTTTGTCCTATACTGAGGTGGTCAAAGATGTGCCTACTAGCAAAATGCCATGTTATTGACTCTTTACTCCGTCCTTTCTCCTCTTGGATTTTACTCTCATGGCAAGTTGGAAAGGTAAGTGGTTGGCTGGCATTGTAAATGTTTCTTGTGCTGGCCAGCACATTGTGCACCCAGCATTTGTGTGGGAGCTGAGGAGGGCTGGGGTTTGGTACCTGTTAGGTGTGCTGACCTTTGGAGCCATCCCCAGAGAGGCTCGAGAAGCTTGGTAAGGTTTTTAGGCAGAAGTGCTGTCACTTACTACGCCGGCTAAAAAAGAAGAGACAAGTGTTGGTCATAAAAGCTCTTGTGCAAAAGAGGAAAAGAGGAATTTAGTATTGTGGTTTTGTGCTTTTTAAAAAGTTTCTCCAGTAAATATTAATGATGAACAGGTGCAGGGCTTTCCTATATATACACCTTTTGCTTGTTGTTATGATATGGCTGTTGCACAGATTTCTCCCTGCTCTTCTGATGCTTCTGCATTTGAATCTGAACCTGTAGGTGAAGTAGTTTTGGAGAACCTTTAACATGTCTGTACTTTTCCTTACATATTTTTACTGGTGAGTAAGTCAAAGTAGCTGGGTCAAAATCCCACTTACATTTCTATCCTTTCATATGAACTGTCATACTCCTTCTTTAATGATGTATTTTACTGTTTTTATCTTAATTTGCTTAGGATTCTGGCATCGTCATTCATTTATTGCTGTTTCCTGATACAGAGGGTTTGTTTTCCTAGGGGTTTTGTGAACAGAGGTGACTGGGTGGGAAGTAGGAAACCTGTTCATTCTTCCCGTGAAGAAAAAGCTATAGTACAAGCCTCTGTGTTACTGGATATTGTTAAATCTTGAGAGTGCTTAAACAGATTGAAATACCTAGTTAGTGGAGCTGTACAACTTGACTATTTCTGGAAGTACTTTTGACTCCTGGTAACATAATGAACTCAAAACAGCTGCAGAGGTGGGTTCAGTATCAAACACACTGATGGCTGAGCTTTAATTGACTTCACCTGTCCAAACATATGGGTGATGGCACTGGAGGCACAACTTGACCCCTACAGTTCTATGGAGAGGAAGGAGCCTGGTTTGACTTCCAGGGTGGTAAGAAAGTTTTGTGGGTTTTTTTGAGCAATGCTGAGAATCACAGTTTTATTCATAAAGCAGCATGAAATTATGTCCCCAAAATGCGAAGCCTTAAGCAACTTCTTCAGCGTACATTGAATCTGTTTCCTGGGAGTACATGCGTCAAAGTGGCTAGAGCTTTCAGTGTATGCAGTACGGGTTAAATTTTTTTATATTTGAGAAAAATGTAAATAATTTTGGCTGGTTGTGGGTTGGTAAGTTTGAATTTATAGGAAATGAGGAGTGCATTTAATCAACTGTCTGAAAGATAATTGTTGTTTTGCTGGGTATTCTGAGATACTTTCATTACTTAACTTTAGGACCTAAAAGTAATTGTTCTGATGCCTGTAGATAAGGTTTTATATATTCTCTAACATTTAAAAAATGTCTATGCTGTGATACTACTTAGAAGCTGGAAGGTGTTACAAATCCGAATCCTGATTAGTTGGCTTTTTTTCAGTCTTCATTAAGAGATGTGACCTGTGGGTTCCAGTTGATTAAGTCCAGGGATGGGGCAAGTAAACATCTTAAGAAATAACTTTTTCCAGACCAAAGAATACCTGTATGCATTTGTTTGTATTCTAATAAAAAGCAAACTGGTTTTTTTTCCCCTTTCATATTTTTGTTTTGGGGGAGTGCATGCTGAAATTTTTATTTGGAGTTTTTCAGAAAGAAATCAAATGTTTTAGAATGCTGGATTTTCAGGCTACTCAAACAAGAAGAACTTCTGAGTGTTTTTGACTGTGTCTCCATAGAAATTCTTTCCTCCTCCACCACGTTCTTTCATATTTAGTTTCCATAAGCAGCACACTATTGTGAAGGAGGAGAAATTCGGGCAACCGGCAGGGAAGCCAGCCAATCGCTCCAGCATCAGTGCAGGCTCCAGGATGTGTGGAGCTAACCTTTGTGACCTTCACAAGGGGCCTCTCCAAGGAGAGCCATTTTTCCTGCCTTGTAATGGTAAAGAAAAAACTTGGCAACTCCTTTGATCAGCAAAGCAAAAACAAGGAGAGCAAGGAGCAAATGGGCAGCTTTGTGTGCAAAACTGCCAAGTCAGTGCTGGCTTTCTCTGCGCTGAATACATGCACACTTCTGTAGGGTCTCGGGTTATTTGTTGTCTAGTTTTAGAAAATCCTTCTGTTCAAAACTGAGGGAAAATCTTTGTTGTTACCAGTTACAGTGGAATGTTTTATCTGATAATTTGCAATGGGAGAACGAGGGAACTTTTCCTTTCGTGTTTTTGGGGGGCAAGATTTTCAAAAAAAGAAGGAATTGCACCACACTTCTAAAAATAATTCCAGCATTGGGATGTTTCTCGTATGCATCTGGCATATATTTTTTACTGTAAAACTTACTCCTTTGCAGCTTTTGATATTGTCCTGTTTCTCAGTTGGTGCCTACTATGCTTTTCCTTAATAGAAAGAACAGTGGGTTTGCTTTGTAAGTATCTAAAGTTTTATTTTGACTTGCAAATATTTAAAAATCAAACAAAATCTCTTCTAATATTGGTAAAATTTTGTATTGGCTTTTAGCTTCTCCTTCATTATGTTCTTTGTACTTCAGCTGCTGCTCTTCAAATGCAGCTGTATCCTTCTCTTACAATTTCTTGTCTCTGTTACTGCTCCCAGTCTTTCTGGTAGGTTGTGTCCGTTCTCTGTGATAGTTTTTTGCTTAACAAATTGAGGTACTTCCACCTGAGCTGAAGTGCTCTGTATTCTTCCTCTGCCTGAGAGTGGGAGAGGATTCAGAATTTCTTACTCGGTTCTTCCATTCAGTCAGACTCTGCCTCCCAGTTTAATCTCACAGATTAATATATTTTTGTCTGATGAACTAAAAGGATTCATTCATTCTCGGCAAGAATTCTTCCTGTGGTTTGTAAACTTGAAGATTTCAACCTCCTTCCTTGACTACTTCAGCTTCTCTTGATGAAGCTTGGCTTCTTAAGAGATGTTGATGTTACCAGATTGACGGATTCCTCTGCAAGTCACGTTTCTTCTTTTAGATTTCCACTGCTCACTTTCCTTTTGATGTTTCATCCTTTTCTCTGCCACTCCCTAACTGATGAACCCAAGTACTGTGCTTAAGTGGTTCACAGCGATTTTCTTCTCTCTTACAGGACCGAAAATAAATAATCAGCTCCACAGTAAACCATGCCTTTAGATCTGTATTGTTTTGGAGCGTAGTGCCCTTCAATTTTATGAAAGTACACAAATTTAAATGATTTTTGTTGTCATACAAAATAAATTCAGGTTTTTAGTACTTAAACAGTTTATTAGAACCTTGCACAGTTCTGGATAGGAAGCAAATTAATTTTCCATGGATGTGATTTATTTTTGTGCAAAGTCTTCACCATCTTTTAGCGGCAGGCCATCTTTTACTCCAACATATACAGTGATTTTCAGGTAAGATATGAAGATGAAGATACCCAGGAAATTGATTTGCTTGAAGTCCCTCATCACCGATGAATTTCCAAGTAAATCATAGTGAAGTGCCTCCATCAGCAGATTCATTTGTCTTGTGTGTGCTGATAGTGTGATATGGTCTCATTTAAATAACTAAACAGAGGGACAAAATCCAACATCTGCCTACTACTTCCCTCATTGATTGCACCTGGAATTTTATATGCTCTAGCTACTGCATGAGCCAAACCCAAGCAAATATCCAAAACCTAAACAAACTAAACAACAAAATCAGCAAAGAGC
>NW_009710019.1:0-5300 GCF_000703405.1 Apaloderma vittatum | reverse complement strand
GGCCTGCTCTGTGGGCTGGAGGAGAGTGCCTCCAGGCCCTCCTACTCCTCCTCTTCCTCCTCCTCTCGCATGCCTTGGCAGCAGCAGCTTCCATCGAGCTGTGTGCAGGCTCCAGCACCGCAGGTCGTGTTGGCTGCTCGGATGATGCTGTGAGGCAGTTGTCCCCTGAAGTAGACTGGCTGAGTTACCAGACAGACGGCTGGATTACAGGAGTGCCGCAGTCAGGGTCCATCTAGTTAGTCAAGCAAGGTTGCAGTCCTGAAGAGCTCAGGCTGTAAACAGTCACATCAGAGATGAGGAGAACCAGAGCACAAAGTATTGGGGACTCTGAAATAGAGTCACTCAACTCTGGAGCCTTGTCCACTTTTTTGTTTCATAGTGGATAAAATAACCAGTATGGATATTATGTATAAAATATCCATATATATTCCTATATAAATCCATATATAATATAATTTACATAATACCCATATATATTTATATAAAATATTCAGTATGGATAAAATATGTCTTCTGCAGCATATTTCTTGCCTTTGTTATGCTGTTACATTTTGTTCTTCTTGTGCAAATGCAAGTAGGTTTGTTGTAGAGAAGAACATTGTCATGTCAGATCTCTAACAGTTTTTTCAGTTCTCATTTGAAAAAATATTAATTAAAAATATATCAGGAGTTTCATTTTCCTCCATATATACTCTTTGAGGTTTTTTCTTTTTTCTTTTTCTTTTTTTTCCCCCTGCAGGGAGTGGTTTACATCTTCTGATTTGAAGATTACAATCTAAATTGCTGAGTTTAAAGGGCAGAGATGGTTGTGTTCTGGTTTGTAGTGACAGTGAGTCCCCGTGATGGAGCCATATTGTAACCGTGTGCTCATTCGCAGTTCACATAGCTTGTCCCAGCAGGTGTATATCGAGTAGCCTCTAGAAAAGCTTGCTTTGTGAGAAGTTGACATGGAATCAAGATGAATATCGTTCCATTAACTGTGTTCTCTAATTTACTCTTAAAAATCAAAAAACTTGTATCATGTGGCTCAGCTGTTGAAACTACTGATCTCTGATACTCCATATTGGCATTTCTGAGATCACAGCTCATGAAATAAATAAATTTTGAAAACAAATAAATTTCTGAGAATACAGGTCATGAAATAAATAGATTTTGTCTTGGGAATTTGATATGTTAGCTACGGAATGAGTCAAACCCAAGCAAACAGTCAAAACCTAAACAACCTTCCTTCAGAGCTTGCACTTAAAATTTCATTTGAATTGAAGGCTTTAAAACTATTTTGTGCGCCTGCTTGGTGGGCAAAAGTAGCCCTGCAGAGTGGTGATAAGAAGACTTCTGGCTACAGAAAGCCTGTTTTACAGAAGACAGTAAAAGAACTCTGTTTGTTCAAGAGTTCAGAGTAAATTAATACTGATTGGAAAAACCTTCTTCACCATCAAGGGAATTTCTAAAATGGTTTGTGAATTTTGCAGGAAAAAAAAAAAGAAAAGCTGGAAGTTAATAATGATTTGGAATTGAAAGGGAGGGAGGAAAGGGCTGGGTCATAGGGAAGTGCTGACTAATGGTCAGCAAACACTGTAAGGGAGTTCTTATATTTAGAGTTGGCCTCACTTCCTAAAAGGAAAATAAAACCCTGTACTATTCAAATAGAAAGTTTGAGCTGAGGAGGTCTTTAAACTGGACTATTAGAAAGTGGAGAGGGACTATGCTGGAAGGAGAGCTTGATTATAATGATGTTTTTAGCTATTAAAAAGGACATATAGCTACCTTGTGGTGTGACCTGTACTCTCATCTCTTATGTGAGTACGATGTATTCATTTATTTAGAGAAGCCTGTTGCTAGTAGGCATGATTTTAAATGCTAGACATATAATTTATGAGGAGATTTTTTTTTAAAAAAGTGCATGCCAATAAGTATAATGTTCTTCTACTTCTCCCACTGCAGCAGCACACCCCACCTTACCTCCCTGATGGCTAAAAGCTGATTTTCATAATTAGTAGATGAAGACTGCAGGGATTCTAGATTCAAAATTAACTTGCACTAAGTTAAGATGGCAATATTAAGTTATGTAGGATTTCTTGGGAACTTCAACTTATGTTATAATCTCTGGCTGAAATTTAGCGAAAATTGGAGATCTGTGATTTTTGTGTTGTGATCTGTTTTGGATCTAATGGTAGGTTTGAACAGTTCCTAAATAAATACTTCACTATGTTTATTGATAGAACATGGTAGTTGCTACTTTTGGCAAAGACTAAACTGCGTTACATGTTTTTAAATGAAATTTGTACTTTAAGAACTAGTTAGTGATTAAGTGATGTGCTTTTAAATAAAGTCCTGTGCTTAACACATTTTGTAATCACCATTTTTAATACCCTCTACACCAAAATATACTCAGAAAGCAACAGATTGCTGCAAATCAAATACATAAAATCTGAGATATTGGTGTTTATTATGTTGATTTAATGAAATAAATTCAAACTTAAGGCCTCTTCTGAAGAATACATGAGTCTTTATTTTTTGTTTCTAGAAGTCATGCAGAGTTTCTTTTGCTGCTGCTAATTTCACTGTCAAGCTTTAGATTTCTCTGTTACTTACCCAAATTTGTACTATTAAAGCAAAATAGAAATGAAAATTTCCATTTGATAACTTCTGAAACTGGCAATGAAATTTGAGTTCAAAATTAGTTTTACTTTGCGTTATTTATTTAACAATGGGCTTCTTAAATACTTTTTGAACTGATACTCTTTAAACTCTTTGTGACTGGTGAAGGGAAATGTAGAACCTGGAACTACTCAGATTGAAAACATCTTTAGGTCACTTTTAAAAATAGATACAAAAGTTATTATATTTAAGTATACTATACATTTAATTATTATAGCTATCGTTTTAAATTATATAATCTAAGTAACTTAATTTCTTCTCATATTTTTGCTCTATATTGTCTTTGCCACTCCGAGTTAAATGGGTAAATAAAAGTAACTTTTCAAAGCATAGCCTTTAGACAATGTGTTGTATCTGAGTGCCGAGGAATCTGTTGCTTGTGGTGTGTTGCAACTTGGGAAATCTGTCTCCGGGGGGTAGAATCGTGGGGGATGAAAAGAAGTAATCTGCTGGCCAAAATAAGAGTATGCAAGATTGCCTAGAGTTGGCTGAGCAGGTAGCTCACAAGTAGTGAGTCAGGCAGCAACTTGCTGTTAGAAGGTTTTCTTCTTTATTTTACATGGCAATCTGCGTGGGCTTCAGGGACAAGAACAATTGCCTCCGGCCTCAGCAGCACATAGTGCTTGTCTGAATTGTACAAGTCAAAAGCTCTTTCTGAGACATGGTCATAAGGACGAGTCAAAAAGGGGTGAAAAAACATCTGAAATACAGGAAGGGGAAATGAAAAAGGAGGAGGAAAAGAAGAAAGGCAAAACATGAAAAACACGTAAGCATAGAGAAAGGAGTTATTTTTGCTAAGTTGCAGTATCAAATGAGAGAAAAAGTACTAATATTATTTACAGGAGACTATTTGTAAGACTATTTGTATAAGTATTTGGACTAGAACTGAGAACATGAAAACAGCTGATTGATTTAAGGTGTGAAGTGTCACTTCAGAAGCATGCATTAAAAATGCTTGTTGATGATTTTAATGGCAAGCAAACCAGATTCACTTACTCTTTGCAGCAGAAAGCTACAGCTTAATTTCCAGAGTGTCCCACCTCATGCTTTCTAAGAGTCCACTCATCCTGTCAAGGCCGTCTGGGAGCGATCACTGTCAGAACACTCAGGCAACCAGTTTGAACTGCCCTCTGAGACTTCCTACTTGGAGCAATAAGGAAACAACCTAAAGAATCTTTTTATCTTAATATTTTGTTTTCCTTCGTGGTGGTTAGCCTCAGGGTTATTCAACAGGATTGCTAGGAACCCCCTTTAGATAGATAGTAAGGCAGCTGGCTGTTGCAGCTTTTACTGCAGCATGCTTAGGCAAGCCTCTCTGACTTGAAAACCTTCAGGCAACCTAAAATAGAGTATGTAGAAAGGGATGTAAAATTGCCTGGCTCCTGTTCATGTAAAAGAGGCATTTGATTTCCCTTCTGTTTTCTTTCTTTTTTTTCCTTGCCCTTTTTTTGTGTGCCTCCTTTTAAGAGCAAACCAGGGAGAGAGAAATGTGATAAAAGGAAAAGAAAGTGCTAAAGAATTCTATGGACCATCACTTCTGAAAATCATCTGCCCTTCCCTTAATAATTAATGTGGAAGTTTGTGTTTGTATAATCCTTTCTTTAGTGTTACAGAAGACAAAATTGTTGCATCTTGAGAAAGTCCATTTGCTAAGCAGAGATGTAGGAGAGTACGTGTAAAGTTAAACGAATCCAGTAATTCCACTGGAAGTAGCAGCAGAGACAATTCTTCCTTTAGATTTGCCCTCCTTGGTGACGTGTCTTTATCTCTCTAATTTAAAATCAGGGAGAGAAAGATGAGTTTGGAGTATGCTGAGTTACTCGGCCATGGGAAACAAACTTCTTAACTTTGGGGGCAGGGAGGAGAGAAAGGGGAGCTTTTCTTTAAATATAGCCTCCATTTCTGCTGTGAATCTGAGATGAGAAGTTTAAAATTAAATAAATCTGGTAATACAGAATGTGATCACAGTATTTAGTCCTTTATGGGGTTTTAGAAAGGATTGAAGTGATACAAGGACTGTAAGAGCAAGGATTTTTCTTCTTGGTCTCTGATATTACTGTTTCTTGGCAGTTTTCAAAGTAAGGGAAAGGGCCCTGGAAATGAAAATGCCCTCATATTCTTTTTGGTTCCGAAACTCAACTATTAATCTTCTTTTATTTGGGAATTTCACAGAGAAATTCAAGAATCATATTTTCAGGAATCAATTTAAAATACTTGTCAGCATTGTGATACTAGCTCTGTCTTTCTAGATGAGGCCTGTGAGTGCAGGGTGGAAAGAGGAACAGGAGGAAAAAGAATAATAAATGCAAAAATAAGCATGTTATTACTTCCATTTTTGTTTTGATGAATAACAGTTTTTTCAAGATGGCGTTGTAATAAAAGCGTTTCTACATTGGTAAACCTTTGAACATCATGCTGTGCCTTCAGCTCTTCTATTAGTTGTGCACCTATGATTTGACTGCCTAGTGCCTGCTGTCCAGTTTAGCTTTATACACTGTGACGTGAGGACTTTTCTGTGATTGCTTTTCCAGCTGTGACACTCTGAACATTTGTGTGTTGATTTTAGGGTGGAAGTAGGATGGAGCTGTCTGTTGACACCAAGCTGGGAGAGAGTGTTGATGTGCTGGAGGGTAGAAAGG
>NW_009710018.1:53705-54241 GCF_000703405.1 Apaloderma vittatum | reverse complement strand
GAGGAAACGTGTCCTCTCGTTACCGAAATCCGGTCAACGAAGAACTTTGTAGCATTAGAAAGCAACATTTGTTTATTGCGGATGGATGCATGGGGGGATAATTCTGCCTACCGTGCATACCGTGTGTGTTACCTGTCCAGGCTTATATCCCCCTGTTACATACACAGGGGTTAGTTTTCCCGGAAAGATTATACATATTCATTCTATTTCCAGGAACTAATTGCCATATGTACATAGTTATTACATGTGCGGCCTGAATCTCTGAAAGGCTTCCCTGGAGGTCTTGGGTGGTCTTCTGGTGATCCCTTGTGGCTGATGGAGAGGCGTCTTTTCGAAAACTTCCCGTAGAAAGTCTTATCTTTAGCCCATCTCTCTTCTTTGTGGAGTCTGTCTTGACTGGAGTCTGCTAATCTCTGCATTCCTCTGGGGAACAGTCACAGCTGATTGTCCTTGAAGACACAGTTGACAGTCCTTGATTGCCAAGGGCCCAGACAACAATTGTCCCCTCTAGGGTGCCAGCCACAGTCCATGTCTTT
>NW_009710018.1:20998-53674 GCF_000703405.1 Apaloderma vittatum | reverse complement strand
CTGCCCGAGGCCCATTTTACACATTTCTGTCTGTTTCTGTCTATGGTATGTAACACCCTCGTGGTACCTTACACTGCCAGCCCTCCCCACCAGCTTAAAGCCATGAGCCCTCCCCACCAGTTTAAATCCTTCGGGAGACTCTTGGCCTTGGCAAGAAGCAGCTCTTTAGTGACTGAGGCCCTAGCATGGTGTGGGCCTCCTCATCAGTGTGTGTGTCGTGTCTGTGTGTCCGTTCCCGTCCCTCCAGCACTTACTGAGTGCGGGTGTAGCTAAGCGGGGTGTAGCTGTTGTCTCAAAACCTGAGTTCGTGTCCCGATTTGCAATAAGCCAATCTCACTCGCTTGAGACGAGATAGCGCTTTCTAATAAAAAGTTGCACAAGTTTGGGTACTGGTGTCAAACTATCACCCTCGGTGCTTTCTGAGGTGTTTTTTTACACACAGTTTTACCACTAATGGATTTCCAAAGACATCCCACTAATATCTGCTGGATTAGTAATTTGGATATTGCTACACAGGGTGAGTAGGGGTTTCTACTTGGGCTGGAGTGTCCTGCCCAGTGGGTGTGATTTTTAGTATTGTAATGAGGTTCCCATAAGGAACCAGTAGCTGACCTTTCAGAAATACATGTAAACATGATAATGGTGGATACATATGTTTTACATATTGTCCAGGATGTTTCTTCTCCAGGGATGGCCAACTCCTGATTAGAAGTTCCTTTACTAATCATCCTTCAAGGATAATCCTCCTACTCCCAGGCATAGTGTACATACTTGTCTTTCCTCAGTACATTCAGTCAGTCTACTCAGCTTCAGAGTTATTTCAATATAGCATTCAAATTCTTTTTGGCCAGATAACATAGCAACTAGATAAGTTGATAAAAACATGCGAGGGTTTGATGGGATCCTTCGTGGAAAAAAACCAAACAGCTGTGCGTGGTGCTTTGTCTTGCTTTGTCTAAGGCTCTTTTCACTTTTCTTGGGTTTGTATTGCATATTTTTTGTATTGCTTGTAATAGTCAAACAAGATTTGCTTTTTTACCTGGTTTGAAATTTGCTTTCAGACATAAATGATGCGCCCACACACAAGTATTTAAATAGGGAGCAGTATTTTTCCTGAATCTTTTTTGCTTAGGCTTTTTGTTTTTGTATTTCAAATACAGCTTTCAAAGGTTTTGGATCTGCCACCAGAAAATTTAATAAAATCCATATCTGCAGTTCCTGTCTCCAAAAAACGGTAGTATTTACATTTTATCTTACAATGTTATGTCATGTTTTATTATTTTGTGTTGTGCTTATTATTGCAAGAGTTCAAGAGTACTTTAGGGAAAACAAAATGCAGAACAAAACAAACCTAAGCTAACACACCAATATAAGAAGACAGCTAACTCTAATTAAATCACTGTATGTTTTTAAGCAAGCTCAAACCAGTCCTTAAAGGGACTGTAAAAGTTCTAGGCAGTGCTTGAGTGGGAAGTGTTTCAGCATTGATGATCTGAATGTGAAAAACTGCTTAGAACCAATGTGAAGTTGTGGATTCTTTTTTCAGTGTCCTGCTAGAGAGTTGTAAGGATGTTAGGAAGTAAATGACATGTATTCATGAGCATAATTTTTGTTTATTCTCAAATAGTGTTCCCACCATGTTCCCACCATATCCACTTTCTGATTGTATTAGAACAAAGGTAATATTTGGCCTTCTGTTGCTGCTTTCTAAATGTCGTGAACAGGCTAGGTTACACTTGGAAATTAAACGTTATGTGGAGAGTCATCTTGGATCTGACAAATCTACCCATCATTTCAACAGATTTTCTTTCCTGTATGTTTTTTTCCAGGTGTGTTGCTGATTTCCAACTTTCCATTGCTTCCATAACGGAAAACAATTCTAATGATTGCTTAGCACAAGACCTTAATCTTCAAGCTCAGAAGCTAGCTGAAAGGGTATGCTAATGCATTAATCATATATTTATGCAATAACCAACATAGAGACTAGAGGTGTAACAGGTATCATAAGGTAAATAGTGTCTTTCTTCAAGCATCTGTTTGGATCAGAGTGCTTTAATGACTACACCTAGTGTAATGGTACACAGAATCTTCACAAGGAATGGGAGAGGCAGTTTTAGTTAAGATTCTTCTGAAATTACTGTTTTAAATGAGAGTAAATAATATTTGTCAAGTTGGGAGGGTACCTAAAGGATAGGCCATGGTCTCTACTGTTGCCCAACACTTGAGAAAGAAATTCAGTGTGCAGTGGCTTGGAAAACCAGGCTGCAAAATCTAGCACTAAATGGCAATGGATAAATTTAGCTCATGGGACAAACAGGCCAGACTTTCAAATCTCTAACTGCTTGAAGTTGAGGTATCTTAGAAATGCAATTTTTTCAGGTGTGTTAGTCTGGAAAATCGAGGTACACGAGGTGTAAAGGCTACAGCATAAAAAAGAAGCAGCATGCAAAACAAGGTCTATGGAAGTGACACAAACCTTGGAGGAAGGGAAGGAAATAAAAATCTGGAGAGGTTAGCATGCATAAAGTTGACAAAACGTGGTATCAGAAAGGTGGTACTAATGTTTGAGGGATCATTTGAGCTGAAAAAATAGCATTTACAATCAAAAAAATGTATTGCTGATGCCAATGCAGAGGAGTGTAAACTAGAGTATTGTGGCAAAGTTACTTGCAAAGAGCAGCTAGGTTGAATAATTAAAGTGCAAAGGATTCTTTATCTGCATCAGAAAGAGCAAGTCTGAGAGGGAGTCATAGAATCATAGACTGGCCTAAGCTGGAAGGGACCTTAGAGATCATTTTAATCCAGCCTCCCTGTTGCCAGGGACGCCACCTGTCGACTAGATCAAGCAACACATGGGGACCAAAGGGCAATCGAACCCGCGACCTTAGCGATGTTAGCTCTATGCTCAACTGACTGAGCTAACCGGCCCCCTAAATCAGTTGAGTTGCCATATGATCTGGAGTTAAAAAGGACAAATAAACCCCTTCATAATAGTATTGAGAAACTAAAGTATTTCTCCATGTCATTCTTCACTGCCGAGATGTTGAAGAGGTCCATATATTGGACTTATTCTTGTAACAGGTGAGTATTCTGACTCATGTGAAGGAAGAACTAGTGGTGCTCAGGTGTACAACAAAAGTTCTGAAACAACTTAAGGATGATCTGGAATCATAAAATCATTCAGACTGGGAAGGACCTCAGGAAGATAAAATCATTCAGGTTGGGAAGGACCTCAGGAGGTTATCTGCTTCCATCTCCAACTCAGAGCAGGTTGTTGAGGATTTTTGGATGAGATTGCTGAGGGCTTTTTAAATCCTGTCAGATTTTGAGAGCCTGCAAGGGTTTGACAGCCTCCCTGGGCAATCTGTACCAAGAACTGTTGCATCACAGTAACAGCTTTTTTTCTTTGTGTCTAGTCTGTCACTTGAAAAACAGCTGGTGTTTCCAGTGTTTAGAAAGCTGCAAATTTTGTCTTTCTTTTGTTGTTTGTGGGTCATTATATTAACCTGGGACACTTAGCCCTACATTTTTACATGGAAGGGCAGTTGTAACAATAAAGAAGAACAGACCATCAATATAAGCCCCAAAACTGAACAGACTGCACTGATAAGACAAAGGAAAAATAATCAATTAATCTCTTAGGATGGTTTTCGTTAGGTAGTCTGTAAAGGAGATGCATTGAATGTGATTTGTTTAGACTGGTTATATCATCCACAAAGAAGGTAAGCAGTGTAGAAATTAGCAAAATATGACTACATATAAAAAACTAGCAGAGAGAAAAATGTAGGCAGTTATCAGTTTTTGTCATGGCACTTCGTCATGGCACTCAGTTTTTGTCACCAACAGTTGATGGAGTGCCTCAAGGTTCAACAGTGTGTTCTAAGTCTCTTCTGAGGAAACAGGTTGTGCTATCTGAAATGCAGATATTTAGGTTAGGCAGAAGAGATGAGAGTTTTTCTGGTTGACTGAAATACCCTAAATAATGAGGCACTATGATACTAAATGAAACCTAATGTGCTTTGATGTGCTGAGAATTGTCTGTCAGAAAGGTCAGAACTGTCTGGTTTCCATGTGCTTTTGATTTCATCTAGCTGATTCGTTCTTCTTTTATCTTTGGACTGTTCAGTTTTTTGTGGAGGGGACGTTGTGTTGTGGGGGGTTTTACACCTCTGTACAGCATAGTGGCATTCTGGTCCAAGCCTTAGGCATGGGGGGATCTAGTAACTAAAGAACCGCAAGGCACTTGGAGGAGAGTTCTTAAAGCTCTGGAGAGGCCAAACGAGCACTTATATTAAAGACCCATAAAAAACACTGAGATGACAAATGACAGATTATGTGGAAACATTTAGCATAACAAATAGCACGGAGAAAGTCCGGTGGGAATTTCTACTTTGTCTCTGCCCTGTAAGTAAAAAATACCTTTCATAAAATGTTAAGGTGGGAAATTCAGAGTCAATACAAGAAAGATTGTTTCATGGAGCTTGCAAATGAACATTGGAATTTGTTATTGCTGGAGTTTGTGAAAGTTACAGAACTTCAAGGCTAACCATGATTTTGTCTCTGGGTTAAATTAGTTTCTAAGCTGGAGACCTAACATGAGGTAGAATGTCTTCTTCATGCTTCAGTAGGAATGTATAGCTTTCCTCTCTCAAAGATATTATCCAAGTGATAAAGTGATTATGTTGGTTTTATATATGATTTCTGTTCCTGTTTTGTTTGCTTTTTTGTTTGTGGGGTTTTTTTTAGACCATTTCTTGGCTGTGCAAGACAACTACTTTAAGAAGAAACTGTCAAACTTGACAGGCTGAGATGCAAAACTCTCAGCCTGTGAAGAGACTAAAACTTGCGTAAAAAGGAGGTTGACATTAGGGGTTCAGTGTCCAAATGTTCTTTATGAGTTCAGAATTTTGAAAACATGCCTTATGGAAATCATAAATGAAATTTTTAATAAATTAGCCTTTAACATCTTTATTTTGTATCACTGAATACTTGACATTAAAGCCAGGAACTTCGAGAAACAGCAGTAAAAAACTTATGTCTCAAGTTTTCTTTAAGACATCGATACTGATTTTTTTCTTTTTTTTTTTTAAAGTGCTGTTAGGTACTGTAAATTGTCAAATGTATCTCAGCTTTTGTGTATACAAAGAGATCCTTTAGTGGATTAAATTAGTATTTGTAGTGAATTGAATTACAGTTTTCCCGTTTGCCTGTTTGCATGGAGTTTCAGTTTCATTTTGTTCTTTCAGCTAAAGTGTGATGCTGTAGTGAGTGAAATCAGCGCTGGTCCAGGAACGGTGAACTTTACAATAAACAAGGAATTATTAGCAAAAGTGAGTACTATATTTCAGGTGCATTAAGGTAAAAATAAATTCCTTAATATAAAACTACAGAATGCTTAACGGTTGTCTTAGAAAGGTATTTTCTATGTAAAACTGTCTTTGATAAGTTATCCTTGAGGATTCCTGTTGCTAATTTGATATGTAGGGCTAGTATTTGGAACGAGGCTCACAAAAGTTTAGCCTTATGAGGAAACATTCACTGATCATCCGAACTACTTTTTTTCCTCTCTCTGCTTTAAAAGGCAGGCTTGGCATGTGCTTTGAGTTGCTACAGCATTCAACTCAAAAGTTTTGACACTGCATCTAGACTGTTGTTTAAAATAGAGAAGGGTGATAAAAAGATACCTGAAATAAAAACATTTGGCAGCAGATCTGTCATTACATACTTTGCTAAAATAAAAAAGGGTAGGGGGGAAGATATATGCCTCATAAGTCCAATGCTGGACTGAAGAGTTGAAAGCTTCATATGCTAAACCAGCAACTTAATAAAAGGAAGATAGCGCTCAGTGTATAAAAGTAGTGTCTTGGTTATACTCTTTATGGGTTATTTGCAAGACCTTCATAAAGATACACAGATGGCTGGTACTGTTAGACTGGGGACTGAATGAAAGCTTTGCAAAGCCAGTTCAACTAACCTGTGAGCCAGCTACGCTGTGTTGTTGTTCAGGGCCTTAATCTAGAGGGTTAGCAACTCATGGAAAATGATATCGTGGTCTTAGAAAGTTAACCACACATGAATTAGGGACAAGAAATCAGGTCTTACCTAATTATATTGAAGCCCTCTTCCTCTCAGGACTTCCACTGTGTCCCTTAAGTTTGTATTCCTCTCTACCTGAATGCTAAGACCCTTTGTGCTGGTGAACTGCTAATGTTAGGCATGCCTATCAGTCAGATGCTTAATTTATTGCCTAAAAAAAAAATCCCTGTAATTTTTCATTAGCTATTTGTAATTCTCGTGATAAGAACATAGCAGCTGACTATTTACTGAAACAGTAGTTCCAGTGGTAAATTTTATTCATGGACAAGATTTCACAATGTGCTTTATCTGCAGGGATTCTAGTAATTTTAATGATTCAAGAAAAGCAATGTGTCTGGCCTAGCAGAGCTTTGCTGGAAAAATGTAGAATTAGGACATGTAATTTCGTATTATGTCCCTGAGGAGAGAGGAGGAGGTAGAAACCTAGCTGTGACCTCCACTGAAAAGTAGAATAGGTCTGTGAGTAAATTTGACAATTTGTGTGGGTGTCTAGCTTACCTTCTTAGGTACCATAGTAAGAATAGAATGAACATTTTTTTACAGGCACCATCCTTTTTAATTTACTCAGTATCTATTGCAGAAGAATTTTAAAATGATTTATTTTAGGGGGGGAAGAAAAGTTCCCACCAAATGGAGCGAGATTTCCGTTTTTGTTCACATTGTTAAAGGGCTCTGATATCTTTAGGAAATTTGTTCAATACACATGTTAGGTTTTGTAGAGTATTGGCATCTGTGTGACCAACTGAAGTATGTAGAGGATGTACAGGGACTTACCGTGTTCTGTGAATGCATTACTGATAATATAGTCAGCATAGGATTCCTCAAGCTGTTGAGGAAATATTTTAAGGCATTTTTTAGTCTCCACACTTTCAAAATAGACATGCTTTTGCAGGAACCAGTTGCAATGTCCTTAGAGACTTGGAAGAATAGGTGCTCGAACACATGAGGATTGATTAGTTGGATTTCATTGCTGCTAAAGGAGTAGACAGCAGGCTGTCTTTTTGTGCCTAGAAAAAACCAGCAGTTTTAGTAGAATGTGAATGTATTATTGTTTCCTTTCCCTGTTACAGACTTAAATGACTTGGCAGTTCTGAGGAGGCTTAAATTCTTGCACAAGTCTCCTGTTTTTCTGCTTCCTTGTTGTATAGTCATGCGCTGTTTAAATGGGAAAGGAAAAAAAATATTAGGCAGATGCTATTGGAACAGGTTGCCCAGGGAGGTTGTGGATGGTCTGGCCCTTGAAGTGTCCGAGGCCAGGCTGAATGAGGCTTTGAGCAACCTGGTCTGGGGGGAGGTGCCCCTGCCAATGGCAGGGGGGTTGGAACTAAATGATCTTTGAGGTCCCTTCCAACCCAAATCATTCTGTTCCTAAAACAGATTAATGGAGAAATATGGTGGACAGTGATATAAAGTAACTGGCAAAAGGTAGAAATGTTAATCTGCTTCGTGTTCTAGGATCAACAGAGAAAGCAATTTAAACATATATTTTATATAAAATTAGAAATAGCTAGGCTTCCTTTGTCTGTGTCACTTAAACTACTGCTTGATGTTTAAATATGCTGTTAGATTTATGAATGGCGTGAACGTTCCCTGAGCTATTGTTGCAGTCGACCTGCAGTGAACTGCTGGAGAGGTTTCTGTAGTAGTTATTTTGTGTCTTAAATTGGCTTTAGTGAAAACTAAAACTCTTGTACTTCTGTGTGGGATTTCCTGAAGAGAAGGAAATGTGTTCATGTGCGATACAGGTGACCTGCGTATTTGTGGTAACGCTCATGCAGTCGAAGCTCATGGGATTTCTTGCAGGCTCTCAGTCACAAAGAGTGTGTGGAAGCTCTGATATATCCCAAAGCCTTAGACCTACATGATCTGGCTGTGCTGTGCACAGCAGGTGTCCCCTGTATTTTCACCTTGGCAAAACCTTGGATATGGGACAGGACTCTTAGGAATTTCAAGGAAATGTCTAAACACCTCAGAGTGTGTCTAGATAAGATGTGTTTGTGGAGAGACACTTTAGAGAAAGCCAAGAGGTATGTTACATACCTTTTTTTTTAATAATTAAAAAAGGAAAAAGAGAACTTGTTGAGAATGTTTTGGCTGCATAATGAGGTGAATTCTCTAGTCAACTTTACTGCTTAGAATCATAGAGCAGTTTTGACTGGAAGAGACCTGCAAGATCGAGTCCAATCTTTGTTCTAGTCCTGTCAACACCACTGAACCATGTCCCAGCGCAACATCCACCCCTCTCTTAAACACCTCCAGGGATGGTGACTCAACCGCCTCCCTGGGCAGCTTGTTCCAATGGCTGACAACCCTTTCAGTAAAGCTCTTCTACTTTTTTGTACAAATCTACGTTCTGGTTCTGCAAAGTACTCTTTTAATTTTAAAATATGTTACCTGAATTAGGAGGGGTGAGGGTCCTGGTTAGAACCCTCTTTATGTGAGAACTCTCTCATTTTCCTTAAAATCACTGTTCTGCCCACATTCTTGGACTTAAGTTTTCTTGCTCACTAGTTACCCCTGGGTTACTCTCTTGCTCTTTCATGTTATATAACTAAAAAATGATAAAAACTAGGCTTTTCACTTCCTTTTAAGTTTCCAGCAAAATCAGCCTTGACTTTCACCAAAATCTCTGCCTGTAATTTCTCTAACTTTTTGATTCATCAGATCCAGCTTTCAAAAGTTAGTGGCATTCTCGTCTGCATGCGAGATGATGTTTGCTTGGCAGACCAGCCACCTAATTGCTAATGTGAATAAAGGCTGTAGGATCAGACTCTTGTGTACTTGATAAACAGATTTCCTGATCTGGCTTTGTGTTACTAAAACCTGCTTTTATATTTTTTTCCTTTTTTTCTTTTTTTTTCTTTTTTTTTTTCTTTTTTTTTTTAAAATCTTCTTTGTGGTTTAGACTGTGTTGCAGCAGGTGTTGAAAGATGGCTCAGAGTATGGAGTGAAAAGTGAGCTTTTCTCTGCAATGCCTAGACAAAAGGCTGTGATTGAGTTCAGGTAAGTGCATGTGTTGAGTCCTTTGAGAAAATTGCTTTGTCTGCTGATTGATATTTTGCTGATTGATTTTCATTGCTGTAATGTATGATGCCCGTGAAGTTAAACCATATTTATAGTATTATATTCAGCTATATTTGACACTCTGATAAATTTGCCAAGCAGAATATGAGTTATATTTAGGGAATTGAGGCTTTTTTCCAGAATGTATTTTTGGTATTTAAGTTGACAACTCATTCTGCCCACCACAAAGAATATTCTCATTTAGTGCATAATAGCATTCAGTTTTTAAGTAGGCTTCTTTTATTTTGTTATCAAGAAACATGATCTGAATTTTCAGCTACTAACCCATTTCTTTTTTCAACTTAATATCTTCCTTCCTTACCTACTAAAGCAGCCAGGCGTTTGTCTTATTAAATCATCTCAATTGCTGGCCCCAGTATTTCTGTCCAGTATTTTGTTTACAATCACCTGCTCAAGGTATCCATAGTGACTGTCTCAAATCTCTTTATGTATAAATATTCATTTATACTCCCTCTGCAGGCTTCCATAATCACAGAAAGTAAGCATTTGACTTTAATTTGAAGAGTGAATTTTCGTAACTGAACTTCCATTTTATTATTGTGGCAAAAAACTGTGTGTGCCGTTGTTGGTAGAAGAAGATGGGATTTTAGTTACTGCCTCTTGTACACAATGTCCCCTGTCCTGGTATCAAATTTCTCTGATAAAAATTGAAGAGAATGATTCGTATGTCCAAAACATGTAAAAAGGTGAGAAGGTGGTTTAAGTCCTTTGATACTGGTATAGTTGGATTTCGGAGGCTTCTTTGTTGTGAGGTTGGTTATGGTTTCTTTTTCCCTGTAACTGGCTATTAATTAATTTGGAGGAAAAGCTGTTTGGATAGAAAAATTTGCTGTCTAGAACAGAAGCTAATTAGGAACTTTTAAGGGAAAATTGAGAACGGTGGGTTTGTTTCAGTTGTGCTATATGCATGCGTTGAATTCTTTTGACTTTGTGATCTGGCAGTTTTGTATATTGAACAAACCTTATTTGTGAAAATTTGTTACAGCTCCCCTAATATTGCCAAAAAGTTTCACATAGGACATTTGCGTTCCACAATAGTAGGTAAGTATGTGTTTAATTGCCTCCTAAAAGTTTTTTTTTTTTTGCTTCACTTGACAGGTAAACACTGCTAACCTTTTGCTCTTCTAGTGGAGTGGCTGTGTCACGCTCAACTTGCTAATTAAAAACCTTTTGCTCATTATACAGTGAAGAAAAGAGCGTGGTGTGTTGATGGCAGGTTTATGAAGTCACGTGTAATACAGTTTTATGACTATGGACATTAAACAAAGTAGTGTAAAATTATTCTACAAAGACAACAAGGACAGTTTTCACTGAGATGTTATGAGAGTCCTTTGAATTTCAAATTTCTAATTTGCACTGGACCTCAGAGCAGTCAGCTAGTCATGTCTTTGTGGCTGTCTTGCAAAAAACTTGCTTTTTGTATGTTAATTACTTTATGCCAGCGTTACTAACACAGTTGCTGTAATTTGTAATGGAATAATTAGTAAGTTTACTGTGCAGTACTCTAATGGCATATGGAAAACATTTCTCCCTCCTTTCCCTTCTCTCACAATAAAAACTAGGGGGTTATTAGCTGAAGACCTACAGCATCTGTGTAGCTAATCCGTTAGTCTTTAATTATATTTATTATGTATAATTATTAATTACATAAAGTTAATAATTCTGCTTCATCATGGACTGCTAGTTGAATGAAATTACATATTTTGGGCTCTTTGTATTTCATTTCTAGACCCTTTGTTATAGAAAACAAAGCACTTTCAAAGATAGTTCTGTAGATCAATATTTGTCCAATAGTAAGAGAATTAATTGATTATGGAGAATGGAATTGGAAGTAATTGAAAGCTATAATATGGTGTTATAATAACAGACGAAGACAAAGCTTTCTGCATGCTTTTACATCCGTACTGTAATTAAAAGGTACCCTTGGAGCACAGGAAAATAGAGGAAGGGATGCAGGTATTTCTTCCTTGTAATTCTATGTTGTAGGTAAGCTCAGGGGAAAGAGGAGGAGGTTTTGTAGTAATAGCAGTTAGAACCAAGACGTGTTTATGTGATAGGAAGTTCTAAGTGTGTCAGACACATAGTGTGTTAAGCACAGGGCCCAGTACTGTTCTAGCAGTATGTACAGATTGAGGACTTAATGTTCTCTATTTAATGTAACAATTAACCGTAGTTAGTGAATTTTGAGTACTTGCTTAACCTCCTGGTATGAGGTTGCCTGACTGTGACAGGAATTATGTATTCTGCCACATATTTATGAGAATACAAAAATACTTTAAAAAATGTTTTTCATACTCATATACTTTGCAGTATGTGCATGCACATACATGTATATGTTTTTATAATTTGTATGAGATGCTTTATGGCACCTTTTAAATGCATGGTCTTTCCTCTTCTGCCTAGAATACTATTGCTTTTAGTCGTGAAGCATCTTAACAAATTACGTGGAGTAGTTCATCTGATTGCTTTTCCTCTCCAAAAAATGCTTTTGTTGGCATGAGAGACTACTTGCAACTGAATAATAATACCGATTTTGTTTCCTTTCCAGGGAATTTTATAGCAAATCTCAAAGTTGCACTGGGACATGAAGTGATAAGAATAAATTACCTTGGTGACTGGGGCATGCAGTTTGGTATGCTTTAATATTGGTTTCTCCTGTTCACCTTTCTGCCGTATAATACTGTCTAGGTTTCCAAATTCAGTTTTTCAGGCACATTGGATTCACTCTGGGCTTATGAACAGTAATATTGTTTTTTCATGCATATAATATGTAGTCAATCTTCTTAAAATATGAACAAAATGATCCACACTGATTTATCAGCAGTATGCCCTGTACTAAGGTACAAGAAATAACAGAAGGAAATTTACTGAGCAGTCCCTCTGTTCGTCAGTAGCTACTCTTTCAGATTACATATGTTTAATTTAGATCTTATTTTTAAAGGGCAGTATGAATGTTTTCTGAGTGTGTTGGTTATACCTTTGGAGGTCTCCAGACAAAACGTGTACCCGTTACCGCAGCTGTTGTATGTCTACTGCGATATTGTCTTCCTTATTCATATTTTGCATGTGTAACAGTTGTGGAGGATTTAGCTTGCTAACTTACCTTTGCCACTCTGGTACACGTAACGATAGAATAATTTTAAGAAGATGGATGTTTTATTTGGCTGATTTTTTGTGTGTCGTGGTGGTTTCTTTATCTGTTTGGGATTTTTTTTCCTTTTGGAAACATATACATTATTCATAGAGCATAATTAACTTGCACAGCAGCTGCATTTTGGCAGGAGGAGGCCTGGAGGGTTTGTATCTTTAAGGATATCCCAGCACTTCCTCCTAAATATTCAAAATGTAACAAAAAAGAGGTGTGTATGTGGTGAATGTCTAAGTGAGTAGGCACTAGAAGACTCTCAGGCCTGGGTGCACATGCGTTCGTATGCACGCACATACACACTGCTGCCTCTTCTGAAATGTCCAGCAGATAAGTGAGGACTGAAAAATCTTCTTATGTGGACCCTAACATGGCTTGGTATTTATTCCCTGACCGCAGATCACTTATGTCCAATTGCTGGATCTGGAAATATCCAGTTGACCCATCCATAGGTTTCATAATTTTGTTCATTTCTGTTGTTAATCGTGCATTTTAAATTCATAGGATCCTAGGATGTGTTGGGTTGGAAGGGACCTTTAAAGGCCATCTAGTCCAACTCCCCTGCCAGGAGGATGGACACCTCACACTAGACCAGGTTGCTCAGAGCTCCATCAAGCCTGACCTTGAATGTCTCCAGGAATGGGACATACCCTGGAGACATCCTCTCTGGGCAACCCGTTCCAGTGTTTCACCACCCTCATTGTGAAAAATGTGTTCCTTCTGTCCAATCTAAATCTACCCTCTTTTGTTTAAAACTGTTACCCCGTGTCCTGTCACAACAAGCCTTGCTAAAAATATTGCTTCCACCTTTCTTATAGGTTCCCTTTATGTACTGAAAGGCTTCGATAAGATCTCTCTGGAGCCTTCCTTTTTCCAGGCTGCACAACCCCAACTTCCTCAGCCTGTGTTTGTAGGAGAATTTTTTTGATCCATATTCTCCTCTCCTTTTCTAATTCCTCCCCTCAAGCTATTTTTGAAAAAAATATTTTTAGATATTTGGAAAAGGGCACTTGTGCCTACTTCCTCAATCTTGAAAGCTGGTATACCTGTGAAAACTAAAAATCTCCCCCACATCTTTTGCAGTAGGTTCTGAAAACAGTCTACTTACAGTTCTTATTTAATTAGCAAACGCAAAGTGCAACATCTATTAAGCAGTCACTTTTGCTCCAGTCCTTACACTGGGCAGTGCAGCCCTTACACTGACCCCTCCATTCTCACTGGTACCACTGTTGGTGCTAACATCAATGAATTAATTTTATGAACAGAGCTAAGTTAAAAACTTAGTGTAAATACACTGCTTCTACTCCATTTATGTAGCAGAGTAGGTAACTGAAATATATTCAGTTCTACCCAGTCTCCTTCTAGAGCATAATTCCTGGGTTTTAGGCAGTTGGGTAAAACATTCTTAAGACTGCGAGAGCAGTAATAGAATGTTTCTGCCATTGTTAAATGTTTTCCTTTGCAACTTCTCTTTCCTGATCCTGTTTCTGATCAAACAATTGTTTATAGCAGAGCTTTGTTTCACTTAGGGTGTGTTTCATAGGAATTGAATACAGAATGAGTTCACCTAAAAGTCAATAATTTCATCATTGCATATTTCATTCATTTTTGCCCCTTAGACATAATTTTATCGCTATGCTGTTGCATAATGAATGTGGCAATGACAATTAAGCAGTGAAATGCAATGTGGTTCAAGGGCTTCTCAACTGACCTCGTACATTCTGAAGATAAGAAATTGTGCTCCTAAGTCTGAGTATCAGGAATTTTATGTACTTTAATGCAAAGTTTCCTGAAGGTATAAAGATCGCAATGCTGGTCATTTACACGTGTACCTGTTGTCCAGCAAACAACTGTTAAAATAATGCTCTTTCATCCAGTAGTTCCAACTGTTTCTTACAAAATGGGTGCTCTCCTCTTTATTTGGGCTGGCTCAGCTCAAATGTATGATGGATTTTACAACAAATAGCGTAGTAATGCTGCAGGAAATTATAGCATAGGAATATTATTATAATGGTCCTTTCCCAGAAGCAGTGCTATAATTAACGATCTGTCAGTATTTCAATTATAACTTCTATTGTCAGTGACTTTAAGATGTTTTATTTGAAAATGTGTTTTGCTGAGAACTGTGGCAGAGGAGTCTTCAACCTTTAGGCAGGTTTCTTGAGGTAACAAGGCTTATGCAGTCACACTGTCCATCTATCTTACTGTCACTCTGCTCCTAATAAATTTTGGACTCATTGGGCAACTTCAGCCCGATCTGACAAAGAAAAACAGCTCCAAGAGAACAAATTCTGTTTGGTTTTGTGACAGTTGGCAGCTGAGTAGGGATAGAAATAAAATGTAGTGCCCTCTGGGAGAGAAAGTTCACTTCTGTATTTAGCCTGCCAGCTAACAAGTTGACACTTCTAAGTCAGAATCGGTCCCAACACATACGGCATCTTGTGAGTATAACAAGAGCTGGGGATAGTTTGGGGAAACACAGTAATATGTGGAAGGGTGTGCTTGGGTTAAGGGAAAACTGGCATTCTTGCTGGGGGTTGGAGTGTGAAGGCTGCGTTGAAAAGCGGAACGTGTAGGTGCACCAGCTCTGGTTGCTCATAGAGCAAGGTGTCCTTAAAGAAACATGCTTTTAATAGAATGAGGCTGATTCTATTTCCTAAGCCCTAACTTGTTTTTCTTACCTAAATCTGCATGGCTTTTTATTGCACTCAGTGTTTCCAAGAGAGAAGTTCTTGAGACATTGCAATTTGTTTAAGTGCAGAGAGCTTTTCAAAGGGCTACCTGCACACCTATTCCTTGGAAGTTATCTTCACATCAGTCCTAACATTGTCAGCTCAGGGGAATGAGATGATCTTAAAAGCAGCCTCAGAAAATCTAAGAAGCTGCAGGATTAATATTACTACATTATGGAATGAGTGAATGGGCTCTTTTGATTTAGACAAAAAGATTGGAATTTGGATCTTGCTCTTTCAGATGGCTTTCAGAAAGTACCAAAGCTGAATAGGATATGTGAAGAAAGCTGCATATTCTAGGCATGCAGCAAAAAGTTCACTTGAAAATATTGCATGAGTGGTATGTGGAATAGTATATTGTTGTCCTTGAAATGATAATACTGTTAAGGTAGGAAACAAAGCAAGGAGTTTTGAGGATGTTCTGTTGCAGGACAGTCTCCACTGTGTGACTTCTCGTTTACAGCTGACTGCTGTGTAAAAGATAATTTTCTGTACCAGTTCAGAAACACAAATTCTGTTTATCAACATAGTATTTCTTGCTAGTTTCTAAGTTTTATAGTTTTGAGGGTTTTTTTCATGCAGTGGAATAATAGGTTTGTTTCTGTAGCATGTAATATTATGTATGGCATTTCTTTTGTTACGTGCAGTGTTAAGACTAGAAGTGCTTATGAAAACAACTTAACAAAGCAATATACTCTGGCCTGTTGCCTAACTTTGTTTTTAATTGTTTTTCAAGGTTTATTAGGTGTTGGTTTCCAACGCTTTGGCAACAAAGAAAAGCTAAAAGCCAGTCCTTTACAACACCTTTTTGAGGTAAGTTGAAGTTGGTGAGGCAAACTACGAACTTCAGAAGCCAGTCCATTTAACATAGCTGTCAATTTTGGACAGAGTAGTGTGTTTGCAAGGTCATGATAAGACCTTGCTTGAAGGACCAGTGGTAGCCTGGGCCATGGCAGCAGAGGCAGTTTTCACTAGACCATGGCAGCAGAGACAGGTTTCACTAGACTGAAAAAGACAACCCAAAGGGGAGGTGATCATATGGATACGTAAGTTGGACTGGCGGTTGCTACTGCCACAGCTGGCTTGACCAATGTCAGCTGTGTTGACTGGGCATAGGTGACTGCTGACCTCACTCTGGCAACTGCACTGGAAGTGGTGTCTTGCATCTAATGCTGTGGTATGTTGGTTACCAAAGCTGTGAAAACAAGTAGCGTGTGTGGTGTAAAAATCCTCTTGTTGCTAGTATTTTTAGAATAAATAGTATTTAATTTACGTTGCTCAGTACAGGAATCACCGTGGTTGGGGAAAAGGATCTTTAAAGTGTTGTGTGTCTGATATAGAGGCTTAGCATATATAGATAAGGAGGAGCAACTGTCACTTTCCAGAATACTGTTCTGGCTCTGCAGAATACTCTTCTTCCACGAGTGCAAAAGAGCCAGGAGTGTTAGAAAGTGCAGTTTCTGCTGACAGGCATTCAGGAAATGCCTTTAAACAATAGAGAGGGCTGTTTCATTTGCAGGATTTGTCCTCTCTGTTCCCCACCAGCACAGTGGAAATGCTGTAGATTGCATTTCTTTGTGTCAGGGCCAAAATTGACTCAGTGGACTCTCCAGGTTAGCCGTAACAATTAGGGTAGTTTAACAAGTCTTGTTTTTCCAGGACTGATGAAGTTTTGGTTGTTGGTTTGCTCCATCCAAGTATGCCTCATGTTATCTGAGTTGTTATTTACTTCTTCCTCTTTGCCAGTTCCTGTGTCATCTCTTGTTTCATACAGCACAATGAGCAAAGGAACATTTCCATCAATCTTTTGACGCTTGTGAGCGATCCTTTATTGCGAACCATGCTGGGCATAAGAGAGCATGACTTATGTATTTACCTGCACAAATCCAGCAGCTGTGAGGACAGATGGACAAAATTTTCTGAATGGCAAATATTCAAGCCTTCATCCTTTAAAATTAAGATCTCTTGTGCTAACGAGGCTTTGTCAGGGTTCTTGTGTGGCACTGTCAAGTGTGCTCTTTTTATAAAGCTGAGCTGTGCTTCACCCTGAGCTGGATATGGGAACTCTTGCTAGTGCTGGTGTTTGGAAAGTATGTCACAGAATAACTGTTTTGCATAAATCTGTTTTACTGGCAAAGGAACAAATTGTGTTTGAATACACGGATACTCTACAGCTGAATACGTATTAGGTAGATTGTTTATGTAGCAGAGTAGCTCTTCCTGAGTTTGCCAGCTTCTCTGGCATAGATAAATGCTGTTTGTTTTCTCATCCCTGAGACCTGCTCAATAGAATTGATAGATTCTCAACATGTAGGTGTTTTAGAGCTGTAGGACTGATTTAATTAAATGACAAGAAGTAATTGCGTTCTTGTGGTTGTGTGTAGCTGCATATTGTTTAATTTTTATTTATAATTTTAGTCCATTCTTAGGATTTAAATTTAAAATACTTGAATTTTGCACTAAAGCTTTTAAATACTATCTGTTGCAGTAGCATGTGGGCTCTATGACCTTAAAAAAATAACTTCAAGAGCAGAGAACAGAATTCAGTCAAGCTGCAATGGGTTCAAAAGCAGTAGTTGATTGAGACCAAATTAGTTTCTCAAATATGCCCAGTGTTGAACTGCTTGTTCAGCTGTATTCCTGGTTTGTATCAAAAAACTGAGACATGTTTCAAAGTGATGTTTTTTCTGCTCTTGTGTGAAACTAATGTTTCCTGTAGTTTGTTTAAGAAGAAAATTTCCACGGCACAGTTTCTATATAAATAAATATATAGACAAATGTACTTTTCTAAACATCTTTGCACCTTTCATTTTTGGTCAGAAGTCACATGCAAATGTGCTTTTTGCATTATTTTTCCTCTGTAACATCAAAGATAGGGAGTGGAGCGGGGAGAAAGTTTAAAATGTTTGAAACTACTGAGCGAGGAGGGAGAGCATTGTTCTTGGTAAGGGTTGAGTTTTTGCTCTACTTTAAATTTCTTCTTTGGGCCAGAACTAAGAAAACATTAATCTTTGAGACCTGTCAGATGTACTGCCTGTTACAATCTCTAAAAATCTTGGGATGTAAAAGGAAGGGGAAAAGTTTTGAGAGTTTTGCTGTGGAAGCTATTTTATTTTTTTTAAATAGGCAAACCCATTCAAGCAAGGTACTATTGGCAAACTCATTGTCTGAACATTGCAGGAGTAAAGTTTTTATAATTATTGGGGTTTTGTAATCAAGTTTGCAGTGATTTGGGGATCAAAACTCTGGTAAAGACTTACAAGTTAAAGAGCATTGAACTATTTAGGTCTAAATACGTAGCGTAACCACTAGTTACTTTAATTATTTTTACATGGTACTTCTAAAAAACTCTTCCATGGGGTTTCAAGATGCTACATGTGGAAAGCAAGGAATCATTGTCTGGATGAATGTTTGGCCTTTAGATACAAAGGAGTACGTTCATGAACAGGAGAGCCAAATTTGCTGTACATTACTTAAAGCTGACTAATACAAGAGTTTGTAATGCTTTTCAGCAAACTGACAGTGCGGATGTGTGTGTCTGGGCAGATGCTGACATTCATAGGCTTCAGCCACAAAGAGATGGCGTGTATTAATATGGATGCAGAGTCCTGTAAGTGAGGGGTTTTGCATTAGAATTTGGGAGATTTTTGTGAGCTAGTAAAACACCCAAGTCAATCTAGGATTTTGCTGCTTCAACTGCCATCTCATTTTTAGACAGTGCAATTGTTATAAATATCAGCTTTTTGTGCTCCTCTGAAGAATAGTTTAGAAGTCTGTGATGGTTTCGCTTTCCTGCGTAAACGAGGTCTTCCATATTCTGCAGCTGCAGTTGTTTCAAGGTTATGAAGAGGGCGATAGTGACAGCGGTAAGGAATTATGGCATTGGTCTTGTTTCATGATAGCTGCAAATTTTCCTATTGGAGTTTGAACCGCTAATTCATCCCTTAAAGAGGAAATGTGTTCCTTTAACATATCTTCAAAATTTTGACGTTACACGTGTCATCTTTAAATGTGTTTGTATTGTTGTTCTAGAACTTGTTTTGGTTATTTTTATTGGAGGAGCATACTTCTTCAACATTTTCAATGCCGTTATATTTTAGGTGTATGTGCAGATTAACAAAGCAGCAGAAGATGAAAACACGAAGAAGCTGGCTAAGGATTTCTTTAGAAAACTGGAGGAACATGATGAGCAGACATTGTCACTTTGGAAACAATTTAGAGACTTCAGTATTGAGGAATACATCCGAATTTATAAGGTACAAATCATCCTGCTTTTCCTGTGCTGCTGTTAAAGTGGTCTCTTTTTATCTGTTGTTCCATCAGTCTAGTCGCCAGCACACGGCACTATTTTATCAAAGAGATTGCCAAGCAGTGAACTGACTTCGGAACTGAGGTTGCTGTAATGCTATCAATTCAGTGCTTTTCCAGTAAACTTTGCAGTGTTGTGGGGAAAGTGTTTCTCAGTATGCCAGCTTATGCCCCATTCTATTTGGAAGAAGCACAGTAGTAAATTTAATATCCAAGCAGACCGTCACTTTAGTTGCTGACACCCTAGACACATTTTATTTAATGGCGTCCATGTAATTGGCCCTTAGATTAATTATTCCTTCTCAGAAGCCCTAAAGCTAGGAGTATGGTACTAAGGAACAAACCAAATCAATATTAGATAAATATCGTTCACTTTTGCTTAGCTATGAAGTCAGCAACAGTCCGCTAAATTTAACAGTTTCCATGTGATAAATTTTATTGGGAGTTAACTCTGCGTTCACATTTCTGATCTAATGTTATAATGCACACTTGGGTATTTTGCATATTAACTCCAGTGTAAGAAATTACAGCAGCAAGAATTTACAGAAGTGATCAGTGCATTAAGTTGCCTGCAGGTTGAGCTGAGCAGCCATCTGTGGCGTACTGTAATCACAAGAATGTAGCTGCTGTCCACTGTTTCATGGAAGATGTTTGTGCCACTGACCACAAACTGAAAGAGGGATGATACACAGCTTCTGACACTGAATCCAGTCCCTTGCTGTTAAATACTACATAAGCTTACTCAAAACCCAGCTGAGTCCATCTAAAAACCAGCTAGTGTTTTTCTTTCCCACATTCTTGCAATGTAATTCTGGAATGGGAGCCCAGTTTTGATAGGCTTAGGCATTTTTTTCCAACTTGCAGCTCCAAAGAATTTGTGACTCATTTTATACCACTTTCTTCCAGTATTCACTTAAAATTGCGCTTTTCCATCTCCTTCCTCTTGATGTATTTATGGAAACTGGCCACGTCTTCTTTCATTCTTGATCTCAGATTTAAAAGACAAGCGGCCTGCCTTTTCCTCAGTGATCCAGATAACCTGGCTGTTCTTTAATTTCTTCCCTGAAACATAACTGCTGGATTGATGCCCAGCACTCTAGCTCAAGATCTCTTAAGTGAGATGCAGCCTTGATAACTGTAGTGGAGAGCTGACCTGTTAGACTAAGTGGGTCCTGGGCTGAGTGCGCGGCTGCACCATGATGGTCACCCATCATTGATCACATGCTGACTGGTACAGCTAGCTCTGTCCCAGTGCTATTCAAACTAATAAATGTCCCGCTGATGGACTGACGGCTTTGTTGCCCTCAGTGAAACTTTGTCTTCTGTACTATTACATTTCACCCAGTTTTGAAAGTTAAGGTCATCCTCTCTCTCTTAGGAGTACCCTCTGCCTTCCTAGTGGTGGCGATTTCTGGCTGCTCAGCAGTGTTTGTGAGCAGCTCCTGCTTTTTTAATTTCTTTTAGCATCCTTTTAAAATAGGATTGATTTCATGTTCAGGTGACTTCTCTGCAGTTCACTGGTTTCTCCTCCAGCACAGCATGTTAGAGACCTCCCTCAGACTTTTTATACTAATTGCTCTATCCAGTTTATGCCTAATTTCTCATGAACATTATATCCAACGCTGTATTCAACTCTGAGAGATTCATTCTAATGTAGAAGTCAATTAGATCAGAATCCAAACATTGTTTTCTTTTAACAATGAAGTGACATTTCCTGGAATAAAATCGATCTTTGCGTTCTATTTGACCTGTGACACAGACCTGTCATCTGACTTATTTTGAAGAAATGATTAGCCACACTCTTAACAATGTTACCCTTCTTTGATATTCTTGGATCTTTTCAGCGTCTAGGAGTGCACTTTGATGAATATTCTGGAGAATCATTTTACCGAGAGAAGTTCCAGGAAGTTCTAAAGTTGTTGGAGGATAAAGGACTCCTTCAAAAAACAATGTATGAACTCATTATTCAGTCTACTGGTATAGTTTACTAAATATTTCAGTTGCATTTCAAATGAGGTACAATGAGTGAGGTTTGTAATCTATGGGGAAGAGTTTTCTTTAGATGATTTTGGTAGCTCTTCTAGTAGAAGACTAACAGAATTTGTGCAGTCACAGCTAAAAACTAAGTTTGCCTTTTCTGTGGCTAGCACAGATACCTGGCTGTGACAAATTAACTACAATGACAGTGTTCAACTCCTATTGGCCTTTTAGGCTGTTAATTAGTTTGGTAGCTGCATGTGCCATTTAATGAGTAGAGTAAGATGAGGTCCTTGCCTTGATGAAGGAGCTACCTGGCTGAACTGGGATGTAAGCTGTAGTCAGGGAATGCACCAGAATGTGGTCAGGCAGCTCCCTGGTATCAGCAGTGGGGACAAAAAACTTAGAGGAGCAGCCTAGAAAAAGACTTAAAAGAGACAGTCATTCAAAGAAAAGAATGAGGTTGTCTAGAGTGAGGGGGTTTCCATGGCAAGAGGCCTTTTTTTAAAAATTTTTTTTTGGTCCTAACCTCTATCTTATCTGAAATTACCTGTATATTGGATCTGGCCTGCAGTTACTTCAGTGTTTTCTCTCAACTTACAGAGAAGGGACAGGAATTGTGGATCTTTCAGAAAAGAAAGACCTCTCGTCATTCTCCACTGTCATGCGTAGCGATGGGACGTCTCTCTATATAACAAGGCAAGTAAACCCATCTGTGTTTATTTTGCCAGTGAACTTTTGTACATGAGTACATTTTTAACTGGTAGTACAGATTTTGAAGCTTTTTATTTCTTGGATGGAACACCTTGACTAATGAGTAATCATAACTACAACTAGCAATGTAACTATGACAGGATGAAAATAGCTCAGGAAAAGCAACTGCTTTTAAATACTTTTTCTCCCCTTAAACACTCTGTTAGTAAATCTCCTCTTTCCGTAAATTATAATACTCTTCTCCAGCTGCTGACTTTGAAAACAAAGGTGGAATCTCTTCATCTAATAAACATTTGCCAAGTAATGAAGGTTTTAGAAAGACCTTTGCTTAAAATATTTATTGATAGCGTGATGAGGAGAAAGATGACTTGTTCAGCCATGTCTTGATTGACTCAGTGGACCACTAGCACTAGTTTTATCACCATTTTCCTGAATTTTATCACTGTTTTCTTGAATTTTATTACTGTTTTCCTGCATTTTATCACTGTTTTCCTACCTTCTCATCAGTATCCCAAAATTCCTCTTGGGGATTTTAATATGGAAGCCTTACCAATTTCTTTGTGCCAGCAATATAAATGAGTATGTCTAGCTGTCAGGGTGAACTGTGTACGGCTTTTCAGGACAAGGGTGTTAGAGTGATGCTGCAGTCAATCCTGCACGTTAGGGAGCTGCTGAATCCTGTAGCCAGATAGAGGCAAGGCTGCCACAGGTCCATGCCCACAGGTCCAAAAGCAGTGAGGCTGAGCAGCTGTTTCCAGCAGGCACGCAAACGTGTGTGTACACACAACCAAGCGGGGCAACACAAACAAAACCAGTCAGTGCTTAGACAGCAGGACTGGCCTCATTTTGTTCCCCTCTGGCTGATTAAGATGAAGATCTATTATTGTGAAGAAATACACGTGTATGTATGTTTGTGTGTGTATACATCCACATTTGTATGTAATATATATATTAACTGCATAAGTAATAGACAGGTGTATTGTATGTACAGAGTATGCATGCACAATGTGTATCCCTCCAGTAGCTGAGCTTCAGCACTCGGTCTGCCCACCAGCATGCCCCTGGACCCCCAGGTCTCCCGCTTGCTGGCACGGGGAGGGGCATGTGAGCCTCCCAGGCCAGTAGCCCCTCTCCAGTTGCTGGTACAGACACGGTGGATCGCGCCGGTAACAGAGCTTAGGAGTGCGATCCATCCAGCAGGTGGCCCTGTCCTACATAGAGAGACGCATGTACACAGGCAGGTCTCTCCGTCAACCCCCAGGCCCCATGGTCTCTCTCCCAGTTGGCCTGGACCCCTTGATGCCAACAGGACAGACTCTTCTGGGTGTCTGGTCTTTGCAGGCTCACACTTAGCTGGCTCCCAGGGTCTTTCACCTGCTCGCTGTCTAGTTTAGCTTGGTACTTGCTGTCAGTCACACACAGCTGTGTGTGCCCTTGCTCCTGTTGTTGGCAACAGAGACACCTTGGCCTGTGTAACCCATGGTCAGACTCCAGTTGCTGTCATTTAACTTCACTTCCTTCCAGACGCTCTAGTTGCTGGCAGTGCAGACGCATGGCCTATATGAGCTGTAGTCCTCAACTCCAGTTACTGATGCTCAGGCCTCCAAACACAAGTGCACACAGAAGAAAAATCCTCTCAACAAGGAAAAGTTTGAAATGGAGTTTAATAAAAAGACAGAACAGACTGTGGTGATTGGACGCAGGACACAACCAGCATTTGTTTATAAGCCACTTGTCCTTTTATCATCATCTCCCTCTCTTTTTCCATCTTTGGTTCCTACCCTAAGCATCCTATAGGGAGTGTAGTGCAACTGCAAAATGCTTTTCCCTTGCATCCCTTGTGTCCCATGTCCCTTAGGCAGTAACCTCCCTCAGTCAGAAAGTGAGTTGGAGAGCTGCTCCTGGTGACCCCAGAGGTGCGTTTCAGACTAGAACATGGGGCTGATGGCTCTCCTGTGACAGCTCTGGGAGGGGCACATGCAACTCGCTTCTCTGAACTACTTTGTGTATGTGAAAATGAGCTTTTTATCATATAACTTAACACGGAGCGTGCTGTTAGTTTTCTAAAAGAGGGTTGTTTCTTCCAAGTCCTAGTTGATTGATTGTCCCAGTAGGCAGACAGAGACTTGACTTCTTTTGCACGTAAGAACTGTCTCCTCAGTAATTTTCATAGGTAGTGATTTTAAAAAACATTTCAAACACGTTGTGAAGAAAGTACACATCCTCTTTTTTGTGTAAAGCATACATGGATCCCTCTAACTGGGTAGTCCTCTCCCCGTACATAAGAATGGATTATTTTCTTAAGAGGCAAATAGCGAGGTACGTTTGAGTGAAAGTCCAAACAGTTTCTCATTATCTTTTTCAGAGATCTTGCTGCTGCTATAGACCGTATGGATAAGCATAGCTGTGATACTATGATTTATGTGGTAAGTAATTTTAGGTTCACTGAAGGCTTTTAAGCCTCACTCTCCAACAAACCAGGGGGCCTCTTGCTTGCAATATGACTTTGGCACACAGTATTTTTGGCAGTAAAATAGCTACTCTTACTGCCCAGCAGCTCCACCTCAATGTGGCAATGTTTTCTTGGTTCTCTTTCAATTCATGACCCACAGAATGGTTGGAAAATTGGCTCTGGAGTTATTCTTTGTTATAAAAATTCATTACAATTCATTTTTAAGGAACTTTTACTCATCTGACATTTATTTTCTTTATAAATGTCATAATTTGTACTTAAACAAGTCAGAAAAAATGTTACTCTTACAAAGGGGTGTAAAATGTTAACTTGGAAATTTAGGAATTGATGATCTAAAATGAATCCAAGTCTACTCTAAAGTAGTCGTGTTATCTGAAATGTAAATTTTTATGGCTTTGAACAATGTCTCAGTATCATTAGATAGAAACGGCACATAAAGTACTGCTTAATCAATCTGGACAAAGCAGTTGTAGACAGAGAATTTTGGTTCGGTTATTTTGCTTTTTAACAATTCCAGCAGTATCAGTCATGAATAGCAGGATTATGTCCTCACTTTTGAAACTTTTTTGTTCTAGTATTAGCAAGGACATATCCCATGAGACTTTTAAATATTCTTTTGCCCCGATTTAGAAAAAAAAAAATTTTTTAAACCATGTGAAGTCAATTAATTAACATGGAAAAAAATCTGCATGTTGTTTGCGATGTCTTTGGTAATGTCCATATGTTTTCTCTGGTATAGCTTTTTCAAAAGTTAACATAGTGTTAAAAATACCATGATTCAGGGGAAGAGGAGAGATCAGTAAGCATAAAAATAAATACAGAGATAAAATGCAACTTTTAGCTAAAGCTGTCACATTCCTCCTTTTATTTTCGATCTTCAGGAAGTTTCTGGTAGCTTGCTATTCCCACATGTGCTCATAGAACAGGGATTTGCTGGTTGTGATTTTTTTGTGGGGGGAAAATGCTTGACTTGTTGGGAAGTTTTTTTGCCTCTGCTGACTGGAGGGTTCACTGGCATCAGGGAGAAGCGCGGCCGTGAAAGTGCAGTGCGTTGACAGTTAAGGAATTTTTCTGCCTAGTTCATGTGAGTAGGTAATTAACTGTATTTGTTGTACCATGAGGTAGTAGGGACCAAGGGAGAAGGAACAATTAGAAAGAAAGAAAATAATTGGCTGGGTATTTTGCATAAATTAGGGTATGGGCTGAGTGTTACACTCATGGAGCGAGCAAGCGTGGAAGCAGCACTCTTGAGTTGACTGACTGCTCCTAGCTGATCTCCAGGATCTGCTTGTCCAGAAATATGCAGCAAAATCAGAGCGCGCTGCAATCAGTGTGCCCGTTGTAATCAGTGTCCCTTTCGAGTTAGAAATGACAGATCAACCTGTCTAGTCCTGTTCCCTCAGCCCGGCTAAGGTTCCATAATTTTTGGATGACACGGTTAGTATTTTTATCTCCTCTGATTTTCTGAGGCCTCTGTAGGTCATGAGAGGCTGATAACAGAAGCTGTTAGAGAGTTTGTGGGATGGACGGCCTGGTGAGGGAACTGCCAGCCTTGCTGGGCTTTGCTGCTGTTTTCTGGCATAGTGAGTAAGGAATTAATTCGGTGTAACCAGAGGCAGAAGGACTTTGTGGGTTTGAAAACTTATTTCATAAAAATGCAGTGATATGAGCAAAATACTCAAAACATTTTAAAGTGAGTGACATGTATTATTAAAGAGGTACTAAGGTTTCATTGAATGTTGAAAACTCTTATATATGAAAAATTAAATAGTTCACAGTGTCACATGCAGTCTTCTCCCTTAAAGCTAACCCCTTAGACTACATTTGGACATGGATAATTTTGGGGCCTGTAAGGAAAAAATTGCTGTTCTTTGTAATACATATCTTCTTTTCGAGCATTTGTGTAATTTTTGCCATGCTGTTGATTCAGAAGATCAGCAATCTAGACTATAACCAATGAGACTATTAAGCAGATATTCTTTATCACAGCGCTGGGAGACGCACGGGGGGTATTTCCACAGCGTGTGCTCACCCTGGCTTTGTCTTTGTTCTGATTATATGCATTCACTACATAGACACTTATGGTATTTCCACAAAATAATTATTACATCTCCTCCTATTCTAGGAACTATTTACATACTCATTTCACTTTCCATTCTACAATCTTTGTCGCCGTCTACTGTTACTTCTTATTTTGGCCTGTCTTGGTGGTCATCACATGCCTCTGATGGTAGTTTGCTTCACTCCTCTTCCTCTTCTGTTCTTTCAGTGACCTTCTCCATTGCTTGACAGATTCTGTGGTCAGAACTGGCTGCAGTTAGCTGCAGGCAATAAGGTTCTGCCTTGAAAGAACTGTTCCCCTTCCAGTTACAAGTTATCTTGTGCAAAGATCGTTGTTAGACATAAACTGTCATCAATAACTGCTTTAAGTCATAGGAGAGAGTAATTAAAAGTGGAAGAAAGCATCATTAATATGAAAATGTGATCACATATACCTTTTTTTAAAAGTATTCACCTGATTTGTGATGTAAAACACTACAAATCACACTGAAGACAGTGGAAACTAGTGGATTCTGGAGACAGCTGAAAGAGGTGTTCTGTTTCTAAGACGAAGGAACCTTTGGTGATGTAAAACATGAGAGTATAACGAGGAGCAAGGTTCTGAAGTGAAAAGGGAGGCATTTTGTTTGATGGACAGCTCATAGATTATGTGAAACTAAAGATTAGCAAGGTTTTGTTTCATTTCATGCCTTTGCCTTCATGACCTAGGAATAGTTATTTTTTTAAAAGGGGAGATTACTTTTTCTAACAAGGTGCAAAATTCCATTGTCGTAGATTCCAGCTGTTACATTTTTCAAGTCTTGCCTATCTTCAATGGCCTTAATTCTGCTTGCAGTCATTTACTGGCACAGCATCTGTGGTGGTTTGTGTTTGTGTGTTAAAACCTGATCCTTAACAATCTTGGAGTGTTTCTGATATGCACCAATTCTGTTCCTTAGACAGATAAAAGTCAGAGGAATCACTTTCAACATTTGTTCCAAATACTGAAGCTCATGGGTTATGACTGGGCAGAAAGGTATGTATTTATGAATGTTTTTTATACATATATATTAATTTTTTTTTAAGAATGAGTGATATGTACACTGACATTACAGTGGAGGACTCTTTTGAAGAGTATCTCCTGATAGTGTCTGCTTACCACCATGCTATAGCACCCGCGATACAGGCATTTTGGATGACATTAAGCTGGAAGATGTGCTGCTGGTGCACAACTAGTGAACTTGAGTGCAAGCAGACGTTTGGCCTATAAGGAGCCAATGTCCAATAAGGAGGTAAAAAATAAGAAAACAAACCCTCAGAAATGTGTGCAACGCAGGCCTCGGGTCCTCGGCATCAGCCTTTTCACTCTGCGTGTCCGCTCCTGCGGGTCTGCTTTGTTTGCAAATGCAGACGTCGCAGTGTGTTCAGGATGTGAAAAACAGCCCTGTCTCTCATTTAACAGGTCTTTTGTAACTGCTTGCTGTAAAAATGGGAAAAAAAGAAATAATCTTTCAGAGATGCTGTGGCACAGCTTCTAGGATATTGTGTGATCACATATTAAACGATTTTCTTGAAGTGTTATACTTCAGCAGAGATCTGAACCCGAGTTTGAATCATGCTTCAGGCTTGAAATATCTATCACAGGGAAATGTATCCCTGCTGTTACTCATCGTAATTACCAATCCTGTTAGCAATGTGAAGCAAAGGTCAGTAATGGATCTGCAGACTAAATCATATTCCTCTCTGACAGACCGCATGTTTTTTGTGATTAAAGTTAGGATTTTGGCCTTCAGGAGTATTAGTCTGCCTCCTTTTGCAGGGCTTAAACTTGGCAGCAAAATTATCTTAAGTTATGGATCCAGAATGCTTGGGATTATTGTGAGGAGAAGCAGTGAATGTTTTATTATTAGCAATGATTAATTACACTTTTAGTTTAATGTGGCCACAATAGAATTATTATGACTCCCTTCCTAATCTTATTAACAGATCTGTGTTGCCTCAGTAATTTGATCTGTCTGCATCCTGCCTTTCCTCAATTTATTGCAATTTATTGCATTGAGTCCTCTGGACTAAAGCTAGTAGCAAGAGAGGTTCTCATGAGCATGCAAATGACCAGGTTATCATAATTCTGATCGTAATTTTCATATTATATAATAAGTATGGAGCTTTGGTTCCTGAAATGAGAGTTACTGATTATATCACCAAACTTCCCACGTTGGAGCCCTATTTATTCAGCTGTTTCCTGGTAAGAATCCAGCTCTGAACAAACACTGCAAACATTTCTCTTGATTAAAGAGTAATTTCGGGTCCTGCTGCTTTTCAACACAGGTGCCAGCATGTGTCTTTTGGTCTAGTTCAAGGGATGAAGACTCGAAGAGGAGAAGTAATTTTCCTGGAAGATGTTTTAAATGAAGTTCGCTCAAGGGTCTTACAAAACATGGCTTCTGCAAAAAGTTAGCTATTTCAGGTCTTATTAATTTCTTTTGATGTTCTGTGTTGATCAAAAACGTGTCGTCTTTTCTATCCTTCATTTTCCCTGCATCAGACTAATCACAGTGATATGCCCTGCTCTGTGTGCTTTTTGTATCTTCCGTAACATAAGCAATGTTAAAATAATCCTCTGCAACTCTGTGAACTTCCCTAAATTACAAATCTGCCAATTTTAATATCAGTGAAGTTATTTCATCATGCTTTTCTGCTGGGAAGAAAGTATCTGCCTTTGGGAAGCAACAGTTGCTTTTTTTTCTGGAGGGACAAACTAGTCAATAAAAGGTTGGGGGCCAGAGTTCAGGGAATAGTCAGATTTTATCCAGAATATTTGTGGCTCTGACACTTTCCTCCGGCAAGATTGACCGTAGCTTGTCTGCAGCTTGTCACCCTCTCTGCCTCCTGACTCTCGGGAGTCCCCCGGAGATCACTGCTCTGCAGCAGGATCTGCCGAAGGAGTTGTTTGCCTGCACCTCGGCCTGTGGCTCTTGACACAGTGAAGATCCCAGCAGTTCTCAGGGACGTGCTGCCCCCTCTTGTGCTTTCTGGAGTTACAGTGCTCAGTTCAGTCAGTGAACTGAGATTAAGTCGTGTGCATTTGCCTTGCTCTGCCTCCTCAGCTTTTTTACTCCAGATAATTTTGCCTCTAGGGTGGATAGAAGGGTGATCCTGACTCATAGCGATGTCTTCAGTGTTTGAAAAGTATTTGGATACACACTGAAATACAGTACGAACGTGTGAGTGGCATCAAAATGCCTCGCTGTCATTGAAAAGATTTTGAGACCTACCTTTAAAAATCATGCCTGTGTGGAGCTGGTTAGTTAAATAGCTTTGTACAAATTCTTTTTTTTCCTGTTAGCTGTACACAGTTCTTCTGCTATTTAAATTTCCATTATTGGTATCCTTTTTCTTTCTATTAATCTCAATGAATCCTACTGTCCATGTAAATTCTCTGTCTGTTTCCTTTGCCACTTTACTTTCTCTTAGATAGCTTTGCCTGTGTCTCATCTAGCATCTAAACAAAAGCCTGAACTCTGAGATGGTCGGTCTCTTTTGAAACAATTCTGTTATGAAATGTAATAGTGTAATCCAAATGTATTTGCCTTTTTGAATGAACAGCCAGTCTGAGACTTCTCAGGGCTATGAACTATCCCCACACTTTTCAAGTGTAGTCTTTTCTGAATTTTGTAAATCGCAAAGGTATGAGTAGTACAAACTACTTAAAGTTGTCTCAGTTGGCTTTGCTGACCCGGAACAAAGTGAATAGCAAAACAAAAGACAGAAATCTGAGTGTACAAAAATTGTATTGCAGAATGGTTTCAGCTTAAGTGGCACCTTAAGAGAACAAGCTGAATTCTCCGTATTCTGCTGTCAGTGGGAATTCAGCTGGGACAGGAGATGATAAGCTGAACTCTGCAAGTTAAATAGATTACATGTACCAAAATAAAACAGTGCACTTGGCCCTTGCTAAAGTGGAACAGATCTGCCTTGTGAGAGACTGTGGTAAGAATCCTCCTTTCTCTAGTAGAAGCAAACAGGAAGAGGAGATTCTGGTAGAGCGCGCTGTGATCTGAGTTTAAAACCAGAAAGTGTTATGGATGGCAAAAGCATCACCTTCTTACTAGGCAAGGTTGTGGGTCCAAACACAAGTAATTGATTTCTCAGAAGATACGTAGGCAAGTTTACTGTACTTCTGATTAACCAGAGCATCAGCTTGGCCCTGCAGACTTCCCTGTGAGACAGGGACTGAAACAGGCGCTTTGGTGGGTTTGTGTACACAACAGCATGCTGCTTATCTGCTGAAGCATATCTTTCAAGTTGTGAAAAAGCTGGAAATAGCTTTGCAGACATGTCTCTGTTGTGAGGATATTCTTTCTTAGACTCTTCCGGATTAATTAATCTTGGATTTCTTACTGTATGCATCCTGACAGGTTCCATATTGCTAGTTTGAGAAGATACTGTTGTATTGGCATCTCAAAGTGAGCAAAGGAGTCATTATGCTACTACAGACTTAAGATTTCTTTGTTTCTGTTTCTCTTCAGCAACCAAAGAGACAAAAGACCCTATGGAGACAGCAGAGAAAGTTGGTCTTGCCGCACTAATAATTCAGGTGAGTTTGAGCTGCCTCCCACGGTATTTGCATCTTCTATGAATTGAGATGGAGAGCTGTATCTAGATGATATTAACTTATTGTTCCAGGACTTTCGAGGCCTTTTGTCATCTGATTATCAGTTTAGCTGGGATCGAGCTCTTCAAAGTCGTGGAGATACAGGCGTGTTCTTGCAGTACACACATGCCAGACTCCATAGGTAAGAGGAGTGTTTCTGTGCAGAGATACACTTTGACAAGTATTTTAATCTTATTAACTTGCTGCTTTGTTAAATTACAGTGTTAACTCCTTCCCTAAATATGACACACATTCACTTTTTCAGCAGAAGTGTGAGTTTACAATAGGAATCAGTGAGACTTCCCAAAGAGCAAGCCAATTAAAGTGAAATTACTACCTCACTTCCACAGGGCTGAGCCAACAGTCCATGTACTTTTCAGTTCTAGAAACAGCCTCTCTGTGTGGTTGGTCTCAGTGATGAAGAACAGTGACCTTAGGATTAGGGAAACTGATGTAAAAATCAAAATGCCTGTGTATGTAAAATATACCAAATCACAGAACTTAGATGGTTTTGGCTGCCACTGTAGCTAGTGGGTGGGATCTTTTTAACATTCTGTGATTTCACTGTTGGTAACCACGGTTAAAAGCAGACCCCTTCCTGTTGAATCAGGTCAAACACATCACATGTTTAATTATTTCTTTAAAAAGAACTTCAGAGGAGTCCAGTTCGAACAGTTTTATCAACTAGTGATCTGTCAGAGCATTTTTAAGGCAGACATCAGTATGTATTTTCATAAAAGCATGTAAGATACCTTCCTGGATCAGGCCAAAAGTCTGTACCAACCTGGCATTCTGTCTGAGGCAATCGTAATAGGAGATGGTATTCAGGGAGCGCATGCCAGCCTGATGCCTTTCTGTAGCCTATTCCTCTTGTTCTCCCTTGTCATCTAGGTATTGGTACTGGGGTGCAATTACTAGGGCATCAACTAGCTCCCTAGTTCTTTTAGCATCAGCTTCTGTTGTCTGTGTATATTTCTCAGCCTGCCAATACTGAATGGCTAACACAAATTTAGATTTTTTTTTTATCTTGGGTTGAAGTCAGCTAGTCTATCTCAGTATTCCATTCAGCTTGAGCAGAACATACCTACCCTTCTTTCTTAAAAACACAAATTACTGGGGTTTTTGTTCAGCTTTGCTAACAAGAGTTTTTCATCCAAATTTGCTTTTCATTCTTACATTTTAGTTTAGAACAGATGCATGGGAATGAGCAGCTAACTGATGTTAATGTGGCCTGCTTGCAAGAGCCAGATGCCATCGCTGTCCTTCAGCATCTTCTCAGGTTTGTCTAGTTTTCTTTCCAAATACTAATTCCTTTAAAATAAGCTTGTGGATTTTCTGCCAGACACAGACTGCCTGATGATGAGAGGAAAAATTGTTATTTCAGGCAGCGGCTTGTCTGTTGGGTCATAATGATTGCAAGAGAAGCTCTCACTTGAAGTCTTTGTGGATTTTA
>NW_009710018.1:0-20967 GCF_000703405.1 Apaloderma vittatum | reverse complement strand
AAGAGCAATATTTGGGACATACTCTGTGTACATGAGCCTCTTAGTAATTTCTTGCCTTCATAAAAATATGCTAAGCTCTATATAAATACTAGCCACAGATTTGCTTGCTGCTTCTTGTTCTGTTTTTGTCATGTGGGAAAGGGAAGAGAAGTGCTCCTGGGTGAGGTAAAATGGAGTATGTGCATGCACAGTCAGTAGCTCAGCATCCTTCAGAACTACTGAACGTGCACAACTAATACCTGCTAACAGCAGTAATGTCCTTCATTTATTCAATCTTAAACCTGAGCAGTTTCTGTTTCCATTATTTCATAGGTGTATAATTAAAATACGGAGACGAGGGAGTTGTCTGTGTTGCACAGCCTTCAGTAAAGTTGGGAGTAACTGAGTCTTTCAGAATTCCTAGTGAGAGGTCCTGTATACCGCACTGTGGAGTGCACAGAGCCAGAGAGTTGACTCCTTTGGCCTTCTTGAGGGCACACGTTTAAAATTCGGACTCCCACAAGTCATGGCAGAGTCCCTTTCAGCCTGCAGCTGTAGGGTGCAGCGTTCTGCTGTTAACTGTAGCTGCCTCAGGACGTCTGCCTGCAGTTCATTGTGTGCTGCATGCTCTCTTGAGCAACAGCAAGACCAGCCAGCACTCAAAGACCAGCAGTGTCTTCTTTATTGAGTGCAATTTTAATTCATGGAAGACTAGTTGGTCTTTTCAGAGGTTTCTGCTCCACTGCAGGGCTCTTGTTTTTGTGGAGCTTTGCGTCTGCTTCTTCTGAAGGCCTTTGAGTCTGGCCACATGGAATCTGTATGAAACATCTCCCAGGGCCTTTACTTGCAGCAGAAAGTGGTATTTAGGTTATCCATTAGACTGATGAAATAATCTTACGTTGTTGTAGGCCAACACTGAAATGGCAGCTTCATGAAGCAACAAAGTTGGTATCAAGACGGCTCCTTCGATACCGACATTGTTGCTTCATGAAACTTTATTAATGGCTGTTTGATAGTGCTTGTTAAGATAATAGTAATTTTTCTATACCTATGTCACTGTCTCCGAAGCACCAACAGCTACCGGTATCTAAACTGTCCCTGAGAAAATTGAAGAGAGAATGATTTTGTCTCTCTCACAGTGATATAAAGGCTCCCGTGACCAGTGGCCACCTGGGGACATGCTGGCTGAGATGAGCCCCTGACTGCACCTGTAGGAGGTGGTTTTGTAGCTTACCTGCCAAGGGTGTGGGGAGCAGCCCCTCCCTGGTGCCTTAGCTCTTAGGTGACCACGGAGGCCTCATTATTGGAGCTGGCTCCCCGGTTCTCCTGCAGCTTGCCTTTTAAAGGAGGAAGATCTCAGGGAAGCTCAGCTTGGTTGTGCTGGCAGGGATGGGCGTGGGAGCTGAGCAAAGACCAGGAAGCTCACTCCCCACTTGGAGCCTGAAATCTGTTCAGCCTCAGAAGTGTTGGTAACTTCCTGCAGGCTGGGGAGAAGAGGATGTGCACAAATGGCGAGCAGAATACATAAAGAAAAAACCACATATCTCCAGGATGCTGCCTGTATAATACCGTCTTATAAGTAGTTTTTATTCCAGGATTATGTAAACCCACTTTCTTTTTTGTCGTTTCTAATGTACAAGACTCCCTTCAGCTACTTAAAATTCTAAGCTGCATTTGCTAAGACAACATTCTCTAAGGGACTGTTTTGACTGCTTTGGTTATTTAATCCCTGTTTTTCGCTCCTAGGAACTAACAATTAGTGTTGAAGTGTAAAACCAGACATAATGTTCCAGGAGCAAATATAGTTCTTCTGTTCTCTTTGCTATAGCCTGTCTCTCGGAGCTCTGCCATCTCCAGTGTTTGCATGGTGAGGAGCAGAAACAATCTCCTTCAGTAATAAGGGAACAAGGAAGAAATAACCAGTTATGTGCTAATTACATGGCTTAGGTTTGGTTCAGAAGATTATTTTTGTTAATTCGTCATTTGTGGCTGTGTGTTTGGTCTAACTTAAGTGAGTCTGATGAGCCTCATATCTGAGTACACCTTCCTACCACTTCACCAGCAAACAATCCTTTTCTTTCTTCACAGGTATGATGAGGTCCTGTACAGATCTTCTCAGGATCTGCAACCCAAGCACATTGTCAGCTACCTCCTCACACTCAGGTAAGGTGATTGCTGGTACTGGCGTCTGTCTCTGTAAAGGCAGGTCTTCCTGAGCTGGCTCTGCAGCCTTTACATCTGCGCTGCTTTGAAGAATAAAAATAGTGGGAAGATGTAAATTTGTGGGACAGTGTCTCTGGAGCAGGAAAGGTATAAAGTAGGGGAGCAAATAATAATAAATAGCAGAGATGGTGGTTGGAAGTAGGAACAAAGGAGCCAGGAGCCTCTTCAGAAACTAAGAGTCACTTGGCTGCAACCCAGTGTCTGAACCCAAAATCATAGTGGACTAATATCTCAAAAAGCAGATTCGAGCTGATAACGTGCTCTCAAATCTCAGAATTTCAGCTAGGAAATTTTGTCCAAGCCCTTTTTAACCACAGATCTATGTGCTGAGACAGACAGAGCATATTATTATGGTAAGTTGTACTGTGTACGTGACCTCCGTAGGGTGGATGCCCGCAGGGACGTGTCTGATTGAGCGGCACAGTGAAACACTGGAGCACACTTGCAGGAGGAAGCTGTAGAGCCTGTGGATGGGGAAGGCTTTAACAAGTTAAGGAAAATCGTATAAGGAATCATGCACCTTGGGAATGACAGGGCAGGCTCTCAAGATTCTTTCCAGACCAGTTTCAGATATTTCTTTTTTGGAGGGCGAGGGTGAACAGGAAGTGGAGAGTTTGGTTTGGGTTTATTTTACAAGCATTAAGGTGTTGATGGCAAGCCCTGATAAGATGCAGGCTCCCGAAAACCATGCTCTACCTCAGCCAGGTCAAAGAGCCTGTTGGAAAGAAGTCTGTGGCACGCTGCAGTTCTGGCCCTTCCAGTTCTGTTGCTTTCTGTAGCCTGTAGCAGTGCTCTTGTCAAGAGACTTGCTCATTCTCACCATTCTCATTGTGTTTTCTGTTTCAGCCACCTTGCAGCCGTGGCACATAAAAACCTTCCTGTGAGAGGCAGCAGCCCTGAACTAGCCCAGGTATGGCGCAGTGCTGGGACAGGGCTGGAGTCTGTGTTGGGCATCCCAGAGATCCAGGTCGCAGAGGGCTTTCCCGCCCCAGCAGTGTGACCCCTTGGGTGAAAATGCACCTTCAGGCTCCCAAGCCAAGAGACAGCCATTCCCCTGGGCAGCACCACTTTAGGAAGGCAGGGATTGCTGCTCAAGCTGTGCCTTCTGGAAAGGCTGCTCTGCCCCATCTTCCCAAAGTAGAACACTCCCTGAGGAAACCTGCTCCAAACTCAAAGCAAGCCCCTGCCTTCTCATCGCCTCTCCTCTCCTTCTGAACTTTTGCAAAGTAAACATTTGAGCATTTAACGCTCCGGTTAATTTCTTATGGTTTCCTTTAGTGGTTACATGGGAAGACAGAGAATTAGGAAAAAAAAACGAATGTCTCCTCCCTCTTGCTACCTACATAATCCAAGTTGTCTGGATTGCCTCTAGCTAAAGCACAGAGGCTGACAACTCTGTGCAGTGCCAAACAGATGTAAATTATTTTCCAGTGATCGCCTGGGTAAAGTTTGGCCCCTTAACTGCTCACTAAATGATCCACTGATTACAAAGCCTTTCTTATTTTCTCTTTCACCTATGTCAGAAGCAGTTATGTAGGTGAATTTGGGTAGGAAGTCACATTTAAGCATTGAGCTGTGTTGTGGCGGAAAAATTTCAGTGGATTAATGGGGCTGCACTTTTTATATCTCAGCTTAGATGCTGTAGGTATTCCTGTCTCTGAAGATGGACTAAGACAGTCCAAGCTACAAGGAAAATTGCAGTTCCTTATCCTATAGAAAAATAGTATCCTATCCTATTATCCTATTAAAAAAAAAAAAAAATGTATCTTACACTGTGACACTTTTCAAGAACTATTTTTTTTTTGAGCAAGGTTAATAGAGCCTTTCCCAAACAGCCAGCTGTGTAACAGCTAAGACACTGACAAGGAAGTGTGAAATTTTCAAAGAAGCCCATGGTTGCGCGACAGCCCCTAACCCAGGCACAGCGAGAGGAGGGATTCCGGCAGCATCCTCAGGCAGCCTAGGGTGCTTCAAAGATTTTCACTGGGTAGTCATCCCTAGCCCTTTTCCAGGCATCTCCTCTGGTTCCTCCACCCTGAGGATACTAGACCAGACTGGACACCCCTTGCCAGCTCTCTTTGTTGACAAAACTGCCTCTCTGGTGACACTGCAATGGGCTGTCAACAGCTGGTGTGAAGTCTGATGCCATCAGTGTGTTGATACTCAGGTTATGTGTATGTCCAAATCCCAGCACCCTGCATGGGGACGGAGGATGCACAGTGTTCTCAGCTCTGACGTGTGGCTCCTAACTGCTGTGCTAAGAATGATGCCCTGTTCCGTAGCACAGCCCTGAGCTGATGGCTGTTCTTGTTTTGCAGGCAAGGCTCTGTCTCTTTCAAGCTGTACGCTTGGTTCTAGCCAATGGAATGAAACTTCTCGGCATTACACCTGTAACTCAAATGTAAAGAAGCTGTATACGCAACATAAAGGTACAATTAGTAAAAGGACTTTTTTCAAGATAATATAAATACTCTCCTGTGAGTCATTGCTATTGCAGGCTGCAGGCCTGCATGCTCCACCGTGGTGATGGCAGAGGCGCTTGGATGGCCCAGCCCTTGGGAGGAGGCCAGGGATGTCACAATCACTTTCTCCTGAGCACATGGCAGAAGCAGTGTACTGAAGACACTGCTCTACCTGGTATTTCCCATAAGAGAACCGCGCTGTATTTGCCATGTAAATATAACCACCTTGGGGTGGAGGAAGTGGTATTAACTGTGCTTCCCTAAGCAAGCAAAGTTCTCCCCTTCTGCGGTTGCTGTTGTGTGCTCAGGTCCAGTGGTACAACAGCTACACATGCTCTGGATACTGTAAGAAGCTTCATCCCATGGTGCCAGAGGATTTTTCTCTCTTGGTGACGTTAGCCAAGACCAACTGCCACCTCCGTCCCACCCTGTTCCTCACCTGTTCCTCTGTCGTGCCAATGCAATGACCAGGGCAAAGGCTTGCTGCCCAGCTGGCTGAACAGGAACTGCAGTGCTCGCTCGGCAGCGACGTACACGCAGTCAGACATGGCAGGTGCTGCTCTGCAGCCCAGAGCCATCACGCTGCTGAAGAGAGGTGGAACCTCATGTGTAAGGCAGTGCAGGTGACTGCGCCAGGCTCGGACATGCCCGACAATGCCGACTGCTGCCAAAGCCTTGCCTCAGCGCAGCAGGAGAGCGGCAGCACGCTGGTTAAATGCACAGCACAGATGGCAAAGGGCAGAGAGAAACATCCTCTCCAGCTGAAACAGAATGTAAGCACGGCTGTTACCGCTCTGTTTAGCATGCCACACTTTCACACAAAACCCAGGTGATTACCTCCTGTCTGAAGAAAATCCAACCAGGATATAAACTTGGTCACATTTTTGACTCCACTTTGAATGTAAACGAGTTGCCCAAATGCACCAAAGTGAGTTTTCTCTCAATGCGGAGTTGCACTCTGTGGAAGGCCTCAGAAAATGAGGAATGAGGTTGAAATTACACAGTTGCCACCCACAAATTAAATCAAAAGCCTAACCTGCATTACAGGAACTCGTTTCAAGCATCACTTGGTATGCACAAGAAAGGTTTATGGAGAAAATGTACAGATAAAAATCTTCTAGTTTGACTATCTGCATTGACTTACTCATATTTATGCCAGAGATACTATAAGAGCACCTTCCTCTGTACAACTGGTGTTTGTCAAAATGATCCCTCTTCCAGCTACAGCAGGTATAAAATATTTCAAAAGCAAAAGAAAATCTGCAACGTAAGAGAAACACCAGTCTTTCATTCTGACTTTTAAAATCAAACAGCAAGTGCTACTTCTACTAACTTCTAGGAATGTGATGCTCAAAGCATGGTTATTCTGGTGGCGTTGTGTCATCTCATAAGCATCATCTAGAAGAGAAACTCTTCTTGTCATGAATCAAACTGCAATTACCAACTAGTTTAAGAGAAAATGCTGGCAGTAATTGCTCTTTTTAATAGATTTTTACGAAACTTTGGGGCATTTCTGCCTCAAAGGCCAAGACAGTTTATCAAATACACAAAGGACCAATTTCTCCCTATTATATACATTATATACAATTAAGTGTCCAGTTCCTTCACTCTTCTTTCCTTGTAAACGAGACTCTTCATTGTCTGATGTGAATGAAGAATACCTTCAGTAAAATACCCATCTGGCTCCTTGGCAATACCGTAGCCTCAGCATCAGCCACTGGAAACTTCACATGTAAAACAGAACTAACCTCTGCTTTGCTTTTAGTCTATCCCACTTAAATTGTTTCATGACTAGCTTAAGGCTAATTTTAAAAAAAAATGCAAGTTTTTTTTTAAAGTCTGTTTTTTCTCTTGTCTGTCTGTCCATTTTTATGGACAGTGTCACACAGTAGCAAGTCTCTCTTTTGAGCTCTTAGTCTCTGATGGTTGGATTTTTGTGGTGTCTTGTCGAGGTAATCCATAGAGGTAAATAGAAATACACACCAGGAGAGCACCCAGGGAGAAGGTAACAGCTGAAAGGAGACAAAATAGTTTAAATGAACACTTCCTTATGGGAAGAAGCCTTCAGAACACTGAGCTATGTGAATTACGATGTTATCTGAATGACAGTACTGAAGTTACTCAAAACTAAACAGGGCAACAAGCTGTTAATAATTCACAGCACCCAGACTCATCCTCTGTCACTGAGAACTCTCTCGAGAGTCTACAATCCGACACCATACCTCTTATCAGCAAGAACATCGCGATGGTCAGAACAGCAGGTGTGAAACACTTGCAGCTTCAGATGCCACCTGACAGGCTTATGTTACAATAAACTTAATGCTAAAGACACCGTGTTACGACGTAGTAAAGCACAGCCTGTGGTGACAAAATTTGCCTTTCCATTTCTAGATAGGATTAAGAATTATTAATGAGGCTTTCCCAGAAAGATCACCAGTCCAGGTTTGATTTGTGTCAACCATCAAGAAAATGTTCTGCCCAAAGGGAGTTTTTAAAGCTAGTTGGTTTTCATCATTGGCTTTAGGGTGCTCTTTTTCAGCCAAACACTGATGATAGTTGCCTTGGGCAAACCTCCCTTAAGTTTCATCTCCATAATGCCATATTAGAAATCTTGTCTTCCCACCATTACACCACACAGTCTTTGGATTATGACAGGAAAACAAGAAGTTCCCAAATCTAAACAGGGAAGGACTGAGCAGCAGCTACTGGGTACAGTATCCGACACAGACTTGATCAGGGAAAAAGTCCTTTGTAGCTGCAGGAGAGCCCAAAGCCATCTGCTGTTTCCTCTCAAAAATACTCCCATCGTTCATGACCCCAGCTGATGTTTCACTCACTCTCCTGACGTGGTGTCCACAGCAAATGGGGAAGGTAAAAGTTAATAGTATAAACTTATATATGGTATAAAAGTAGTGGCTGTAACTTAACAGGGATGAGTAACAGTCTTCCAGAGAAACAGCTGAGAAATTCATTTGGCACTGGGCTGTACTAAAGGCAACAAGACATGATAACTTATCCACAGCAGTCTCAGATAAACAGCTGTATCACAGGCTAAACTGCATCAGGAAGCAATTCATAAATAAATCTAAGCCTGTAAGCTTTCTGCTTGAGGTTGCAGGACACCTGCTACCTCAAGAACTGAACTAACCGGGAATGCATTTGAAAGCACTGAGTCATCAGGCACCTTGTAAGGCAACACACATCACCCATTAGCACGTAGGAGTCCCAGAGAAGACAAAGTTAAAAACCAGAAAAACTCAAAAAGGAGGCACGAGGATGGCTCTGGTATGACCTGTGTGCAGCCACGAAGGAAATATGCATGTACGGGCAAACCAAAGGCAAAAAGGCACTTACTTATCTGGAGGCCAAAGAGCACGACTGATGCCACAGTAGAAAGAACAATGGCCGCTGCTGCAGAAAAGCCTTTCATGATGTTATCTGTGTACTTAACAACCACTGAAGTGTAGAGGCCACCTACGCTGGCGAGAACTGCAAAGCAGATAACGCGTTTCTGTTAGTAAAGGTGCAGTAGGTTACTCCTGAAATGATGGATTTTACTCCACTGGCATACTCCTCACTTGAGCTAATGGATGCTTTAACTCAACATTCAGCAGAACGGGATGTTTACGTGGCATCTAGTAGCTCAGATACGACTCATTTAAAGATGATCTGCTCACTACTCAGTCATTTAGACTGCTCTTTTAGCACAATTTTAAACTGAACAAGTGAATTTCCAAGAAAATTATACCTTAAAATAAAATTCTTCAAAATACAGTAAAACCTGGCTGTCAGGCCAAATTTGCAGTTTTGTGCAATCAGTTATAGATGAAAAAAAACCAAAGCAATGTAACAAGACCCTCAAACCACAAGATACTTACAGATAACAAACCAGACGTAGTACGTATAGCCATAGAAAAACCCTTTCTCAAGAACTTGGGCTCCATCTGACATGTACACACCAAATAAAGTCACCACAATCCCAGATAAGTACATCTGAATGTTCCTCACCCACAGGGAAGTATCTGAACTCTTTAAGACCTTTTCAAAATAAACCCCTAAAAAAAAAAAAAAAGGGAAGAAGAAAAAAGCTTTCAGTGAGATGAAGCATCATCCTTAATCTTTCATGGTTCAGTGTTTTATAGCCAGATGAGGCTATTGGAATCATGTCCTTCCCAGTGCCAAGGACCCAACAACACAGCTTGCTCATGTTTGTCTTTAGCACCAAGATCATTTTAACAGGTATGTAACATCAAAAATAGATTGTTTCTCTTCAGAGCTGTTGTGACAGTGAACCTCACCAACAATTGAAACTACTCCTTATTTCAGTTTGATTTGTCAGGCCTCTGTCAAGCAGTTTCTTCTACATTCTACACCAGAAAAAAGCCTTTCACTTTGATACCTGGTGTTTTACCCCCAGGATGGTATTGCTGTTTTACTCTCCGCTGGGATACTTGGCAGTAAAAAATTAAAATCAGGGGTGCGACTCTATTACCTCAGTACTGAGACTGAAAATTTCTTGGAAGCCTCATGCTTGCAGAGTACTTGGCGGAGTGACAACATTCTGAAACCAGAGCTTCAAGGGATTATGAGAGCAACTCAAAACCAATGCCTCCTGCTAACTGAAACTACAGATTGGTTTTGAGGAAACGGAATTCACTTTAATCAAAAGTTGTTGTTCACAGGGCCACGCTGATGAACATTACTTTTATGCTCTGCATTACTGAAATTCCCCAAATACTTGTTCATGATTCTACTTGGGAGGTGCATTATCAGACCAAAAGGCCAACATCTGACAAGGCCATCACCACATGCCTTTTTAACCAGTGCTTCCACACCAGGACTCTGCTAATCTCTGGGATTTCCTGTTTTTCAAAACACAGACAGCAGTTTGCAGGACTGAGATCTTCTCAGCCACTTCCATGACCTGCTGGGGCAAGCGCTACTGATTCAAAGTTAATTGCTGATTCATGTCACCCAAGATCCTTCATGCAACAGGAGAAAAGTACATGGAACTGCCCAGGACAGCACAGAAGAGACCTGCTGGTTGGAACCCCTAGGCAGACACTCCTGAAATCCCCGAGTTAGCTTCAAGGAAGGTATCACTATTCTTTTATTAATTAAAAATGCAATTTATAATTTCATCCAGTGTAGCAAATATTTATGGTGAGTAAATAAAAGAACAGAGTTATACCTCAGGGGTTCAAATAATAATAAAAAGGAAACCCAAGGGAATATGCTATTATCTCATATGAACGTACATTTTTGAAGCCTAAACATCAACATTGACAAGACACTGGTATTATTGAATGTTGCAGTGCTTAAAAGAACTCAAAGCAATCTATCTTGAGGTTTCTGCCCACTGAGAAGACCCACAGAGCACAACCAGATGCAATCCACATACCAGAAATTTGGCTTGAGTACGAACCATACTCACAAATTTTACAAACTAAGGAAACAGTAAGCAAACCAAGGAAACGATGCCTCCAGATTTCTGAAAATGCATAAAAATCACTCCACTAGGCAAGATGAAGGAAAGAATGGGTGCTGTTTAGGAGAAATTACTCTTGGGTACTGTTTCAAGTTGCAAAGGATCTGCCATTATATATTTGTCCAACACTTTATAAGTGGTGTTGGGCCCTCAGATACTTTGAAATCATCACAGGATCAGCAGTTTGAAGAAAAACTTCTTTTCCATCTCTGAGGGACAAAAAACACATAACTTTTTGGACTTTGCTGCAATAATTTAAAACACTATAACACAATCAGTCCAGAAACGGAAGGCTTCATGCCAAAGTAACTTCTTCATGTGGGCGTGGGAAGGAAGAAGAGGAAGGGAGTTTGAATAGGATTTATGTTTTCAACATGTAAAGCCCCAAGGGCACAAGGAGCTCCATGGATGAAATACTCTGTCCTACCAGCTGCCTTGAAGCTACAGCTGCCAGTGAGGAAACACCCAAGCTGCGATCCTTTCGCAGGAGAACAAAGCCCTGTGTGTCCAAATCCTCTCAAGCTGCTGGCACCAGCCCTTTTGATGGTCTGAATTCGCAGACCCCGAGCAGCACAGCCACCTGCCTGCGTGCATCAGAAAAAGTTCGAGACCTTTAGCAGACTGAAGGCTTTCCTATGAATGTTGTATTTTGGCTTGTGAGCATTTATTGAAATGAGTGAATTTAAAACCTTCCAGGAAAAGCTGGTTGAGCTCTACACACTCTCATTTAGTTTTTCTGCTTCAAAGTGCTCATTTCATCAAGACGACACCAAAAAGAACAACACCCTCCTCCTCTACTTCTCTGCCAACCAGTGTGTTTTCCATGAGTAACGAGCATGTATGCACAGCACAAGATTATTCTTGCAGGATTGTATGGTACTAGAGGTGGATGATAATACCTTGTTTTCTTATAGAGGGAGGGGGAAGAACCCAGTTTACAGCCAGGCTAATATGCCCTGTGAGCCAAATTTCAAATTAAATAGTAATTCATGGTTCCATATTTCTCAGCACCAACTCATTTGTCTTCAAGTTCTGGTCTCCTTCTGCAGAAGCCAAGGAAGAACTACTTGGAGAGGAAACACAGATTGTAGAAGAAAAACAAAACAAAGCCAAAAATCCACCAGGCAGTTAACTTACCTTCCTCTCTGCCTTATTCGCACTCCCTCTGCACCTCAGGTAGATTTACCACCTACAGGACTATGGCAACATGTATTTCAGGGCTGAGCCAGTGCAAGACCAGAGTGTGGAGCTCAGCTCTCTTTATTAAAAAAAAAAAGCAACTATTTCATGTGATCACCATAAGGGAGCTATTCACTGTAAAGCTGACGATAAAGTTGATGTACATTAATTAATTGTACCGAGTGATTCATTACGGATGTTCCCTACAGTACTATTCTAGGCATCTAAAAGATGCTTCCACTTGCAAACTAGCCTTCCAAGCGGCATCACATAAAACCAAGAGTATTTGCTCCCAGTCATTTGACAACTGGAGTCATCACGTCACCAATCTGTCATAATTACTGCTAATAAGAAGGTAATTATGGGCAGAAGGGATGAAGTTCTGTCTTGTCTTCTAATCAACAAAGACAATTAACTAGTGTAGAATGTTTTGTTTAAAACGTCACGAGTTCTCTAGTCCTTTTGATGTGTCCTGCATACAGAAATAATACCATACCTGCAAATCCTGAGCACAGTACAGCAACAGCGATCGCTCCAAACCCTAGCCATGGATTCTGCTCCACCTGCAACATCAACCGTTAGGTTAAAAAGGATGCAACACTTCAGTGATTTACAAGCATTAATTCCAGAGTTACTTCAGTAAGTAGAGCAAAATCATTAGCATTTTGTTACAGTAGAAACTGTACTGTCTTAGCTAAAGCTGTCCTTCAGGTGTTCCTTAGGTGTTCAAAAAATATGTAGACGTGGCACTTGGAGACATGGTTTAGCGATCATGGTAGTGTTGGGTTGATGGGTGGAGTTGATGAACTTAGAGCTCTTTTCCTACCTTAATGATTCTATGACTCAGATTGGCTTGGCGCAGCCGTGCAGTGTTTTTGTGTGTGCTCCTCCCAACCCTCGCAGGGCTTGGAGGCACCATCTACGTAGCAGCGGCCAGTCCTCCCAGCTGCGTGACCCGCCCTTCCCAGTAACGCCGCTGACCAGCAGCTAAGACTTAAACAGGAGACACTTGTTTCCTCCTAGAATGAGATGAGGTCAATGCTCCTGAAGGGTGTGTTTCAGTGACATCCCCACACCCACAGGGCATCGCAGTTTCACTCTGAATTCTGCCAAGAGCTTCAATTCCAAGTCCTCTGCTCCAACAATTCCAACGGTACCAGGGCCAACTGCTGGAAACCTTGCATTACTCAGATACTCCTGTGATGGTGCGTTAGACTGATTATGACAACTGTGGTAATTTATACTAATTAGTAGGAATCAGTTGCCTTTCCAGAAAGTGAGACTGACGGAATACCGCAGGCCTGCCCCAACTGGTGTACAGCGAACGTGGAAGTGAATGATCAAACCAGGGGTTACGTTGTAGGTGAAGTGGCTGGAAGTAGGAAACAGACACCACTGCAGAGAACGTAAGACACCTCACCTTAATCCCAGCTGCTGTGAGGTGAAACACAAAGGATAAGGCCGTTTAGTCTTCGTTGTGAAGTGGCCAAACGTAAACTCTCACCTGTACTTTCGTAGCCTGTGCAGGCTTCCACTGAACAAGAGTAACGCCACCGCACAGCATGAAGACAGAGAACCACTGCAGCTTACTAAGGGTACGGTTTAGCATCAAGACTGTACATAAAGCTGTACAAGGGATCTTCAGCTGGTACGTCACCTAAAGAAGATGGGAACACAGCACAGAGGACATGGTTTTATCAACTCTGCCAAACCGAGAGAATAAAAACAGAGACCTCAACTATGGAACGACAAATAAAATTTTACATGCGTCGATTTCTTACAGATCCTTGGGTTTCTTTACCATCGCCACTTAAAACAAAGTGAATTTGAAGCGACTCGAGCAGCGAGTGGGTCAGCTCAGAAAACCAGAGCTCTACAGCACAGCTGATGCTCTGACTATAACAAAGCAGCTCTTGGCTTTTAACACCGAGGCTAGAGAGGGTTCTGCATGCTCGGCAGACAGCACCTACCACGTGTGCCTCACGACACAGTAAAGAGAAATGTATTTACGGATCAGTTACTGACAAAAACATGTATTATTACCTGGTAGACAGCGGCATCTAAGTTGCTGAGAGCCACGAACGCCATATTGTTTTGGAGAGCGTACACCAAAGATGGAACACTTAATTTTAGCAATTCTGTAGGGCTTCCAAACACATTTTCTTTTAAAGATGTTATTAACCTTGCCAGACTTCCAGTTTCTCTGCAAAATAAAATATTAATATCACCGAGGGCTCTCTTTAACTAATACGTGAAAACAGAAATCAAAGCAATGAATCCTTTGGGAAGGCTGAAAATTTGTTCTCATCAGTTGTACCTTCTGCTCATTAAAGAAAAATTAACTGGGGAAAAAATAAGTCTTTGGAGACTTTCAAAACCCACCTGGATGGAATCCTGTGTAATGTGCTCTAGGTGACTGCTTTAGCAAGGGGGTTGGACTAGATGGTTTCTAGAGGTCTCTTCCAACTCCAACAGTTCTGTAATTCTGCTGTCCCCTTCTGCGGCTCGTCCCGCAGCTTACCAAAGCTGACCTCTGTGCTCAATCTGGCATTCCTTGCTCACTTGCATCCTCCAGTTCCCTTCCCAGTTCTCTCCAAGTCCCATGTCCCCCTTTTTTGTCCTTCTCTCACTTGGCCACTGACAAATACCAACATCCAAAATCACTCCTGTCCCCTCCCACAGGCCTCTCAGCTTGCAACACGTATTGCTCTTGAATTTAATGCCCCCTTTTGCTTCTGTTATGCACACATATGAGCAAATGGCTCACATCCTCCTCGGCGCTCCTGGAGCCCCATTCCCCACATGATTTCATCACCTCCCAGCTTCCTTCTCCAGGCTCCTTCATTAACCACCTTGTTCCTGCATATTTTCCATTCCTGATCAACCCCCAAGTCTGTGCTCCACATCCTTAAACTTCCTCTCCAAAGATTTATGGACTCTATCCTCTCATGATCCTTGCCTGGCAACAAAGATATACCATCTTCTTTTTTTGTTTTTGTAGTGACGAGTATTCTTTATACACGAATCTGCCAGGGATTTTTCACCATTTTCCCATAAAGTAACACAGAGCACACATGAAAAATCCAGAGCCAGGGCAGTACAGTCCTCAAACAGGGGTGAGGGTGTTTTCCCACCTTCCTGTCGGACAAGCGAAGTCACTTAAAGAGACACTTTGCTTGCAACAGACTTGGTGACACCGAGCACATCACACGACGTGTCTGACCACAAGGGACAACCACTGACACGCAAGTCTATAGACAGGTAGCTCTTAAAGCAAACTCTGCAACGCAAGGAAGGGGAAAAGTTCATGCTATAGCTTGCCATGGTTAATTGCCCTACATACAGCACAGCATAAAATGTTCCCAGTCATTAAGGGCAAAAATACTTGTTTACTTATTCCTCAGCGTATACATTATATTGCCCAGCACTGGGAGATAAGATGTTGAAGAATACCTAGAGTTCCTAGTAATACCCATACACAGCTGGACTACAGTGCCTCCACTCCAAAAATCTAACAGCTAATAGAATATAATTAGTACAGGTAAGTGCTACTCTGTGAAAATAAGAAGTTAAAAAATATCACACAGTAAATGGCTTCTTTTTGTCAATACTAAGGAGGGCTGTTGAACAGGAAAATAATACTTAAACTATACCTGCTCCTGTTCCAGACCATGCTCGGTGAATTAGCTGATCACAAATTTGAAGTCAAATCACAGCAGTAATAGTAGTTTCCGTCTGCTTTGACTTCAAACATGGAATTTCAGCAATGGAGATTAACAGTTACCCAGAAAGCACCATTTTCAGTTTGGGTTTTGAGAACAAGAAGATGAACTACATAATCTATACTATGAACTATGTAATAGTTGATCTTGGCAGAGGATGTACTTTCTGCAGCAAATGCTTATCGAGAATGTCCAACTGTAAGTTGAATTCAGCACAAAGATCATGTGGGGACAGATTTAAATTCACACAAAAAAGAATTTAAAACAAGCCTCTCTGTGCAGCCAATAACACAAAATAAGTTGTCCCAAGATGTGCACTGCAAAATCAAATAGGAAAATAAAAGATGATCTAGACTGAATTCAGCATGCTTGATGTTGATCTAGATTTGACCTAAAAAACATACTCTGTTTTCTTCATAGGCCTAACTGGGTAAGAGAGGGTACTAGCAATCAGTTCTGCAACAGAAAATTGCATTAGTTAGAAAAGCTGAAGTTAAAACTAGAGTTTACAAATCAGCTCTGCTTTTCCTCATCCAGTGCTAAGTAGTTATGTACCACCTAAGAATGCGGATGTCGTTACCAGACAGTAAATCGGACTTAAATACGAGAAGTTGACAGTACAGTTGAATAAACAATTAACACAGCTTAAACTATCATAAATGTTTCTTTTCAAAGAAACATGGCATTCAGCCATTCAACGTGCCTTCCAGAAGAAACCTTAAAAGTAAACACACACAAGGAAAGAAATCCTGCAGCCGGAACACCACCAGAGTCACACTCCAGTATCCTGTGCGTTGCAGTAATCAATGCTGGCTGTTTCAAAAAGAAAAAGCTACCCACCTAAATGTATTCAGCTGCACAGAAAAAAGAAATAAATATTGCTTTCCATCTTCTAACTGCTTCTTAAACTACAAAGCCACCCTGCCTTGGGCAAGAGAAAATAGTTAAGACTTTAAAAATGAAGGAAGCTGTAAAGGAGACACTGAAAGAAACTACGCTGAAATTTACACTGTTCAGCACATTAAGTGCTTTAAAATGGGAGATGACTAGGCAATTGGCAAATGTTGCTTATTACACTCAGTTGTATGGGGTATCCAAAAGGGAACCTTGGGTAGTTGCCAAAGGGTCTCTCACTAGGCTGAGCAGACTTCACCAAATCTGTTGCCATCTGAGAAACAGATCTGGACTCACCAGCAACTGAGACATCCTGCCAAGAAGAGGTGAGCATGGCCCGACGAAAGGTGCCTGCTGGTGCCCATCTCTCTCTCTCAACTATGGAGAGGAAAAAAAACCCAACTAGCTGACTAGATCAGAATATATATTAAAACCTTCGAATAGCTCAGTGAATCAGATTCATCCCATTTTAATCGGCAAATGAAGCTCAGCTGTCAATAAACGAGAAAGAATCACAGGAAAAGAGAAGCCCAAACTCTAGCTACGATCTCTAAACCTGTTATGGGTGTTTGGGAAAAAGATGTGAGCAGCTCTCCGGCAGTGCCAGCTCAAGGCTCAGCCATGTTCAGAGAAATGAGCAGAATCCTTAGGAAAGGAACTGAGGCTGGGACAGAAAGCGCCTTCACCCCCCGCTGCCTAAAGCTACGGTGTGTTCATGTCCTGAATGCTCCATCCCTCCTTTCAGAAGGGATGTACCAATATTGGAAAAGATGTGGAGCTGGGTACTAGAGCAATCATGGAAAAATTACACTAGGACTCACAGCTTAGAAAATAAACGAATGATGAAAACACAATATATATCTGCAGAGATATGGAAATAAAAATGAAAGGGTTACGATTATGCACAATGTCAGCCAACAAAAGAAGACAGAATCCAGTGGAACTGCTACGTAAACCATTTACTAAAATATACTTTTTTGTATACTGTCATTCTATTGCAGAAGTCATTTTGCAGATCCAGTAGGGACTAAACAGTTCAAAAAAAGAAACCGGACGGTCTCACAGAGGACAGGACCATCAAGCACTACAGCCACAGTGTGCACGCAACAGCCAGGCTGGGAAATCTGTCAACTTCTGCCGCCAGGTAAGGGTGGTTCAGCCCGTGCTTGCCCTATTGCCCATACTTCTATTCTGAGCATCCTCTGCCAGCTGTCAAAAGAACGATGGGCTACATGGATTTTTTGCTGTGCAAGGCTATTCTGAAAATGTAATAGACTTCCAAGCTAAAAGTAACTGCCTTTTGAATTATTTCAAGCAAAAAGACCATTTGTATGTTTAACAAACACAATATTACAGACCCGTAATAAGGGGTAAAATAGGTAAAAGGCTGAGCTAGGCCCCTCGGGTGTACTATAAACAGCCCGAGTCCTGGACGCGAAAGAAAGGATTTGAGAAATTATACGTGAGGCTACCAAATGCTACCCACAGGTCCCTCGCAATGGAGGAACATGGGCTGCTGCAGTCTCCAGGGAGCTGGCTAGATCAGGACCCACGCTGGCACCAGTGCTGTGAGAACCACAGCGCGACCACTCGTCGGCAGAGACACTTCTGCCAGAGCAAGAAGCCCGCGGCGCGTAAAACACGGAACAGAAATTTGCCACAGGTCACGCTTGCCTTTTCAGATGCATTATGTTTATTGAACATTTTTAACAAAAGGCAGTTTGGACAGCTGCCTTACTGAATTTAAACAGTGTCTCATTCCTAAAGCAAGTAAAATACCATTTTGATTTTAAGTAGAAAAGATCTGATAAAAATCGGAAGTATATCACATACCGTGTGACTTCATGATCCTGCAGCATGCAACAGTCAGCCTTCTGTTGTACCAAAACCCACAAAGAACTAGGGCAGAGACCCTAAAAGACCAAATTCTACCACAACAGCAAAAACTGGGCTTGGGAAAAGTCCAGAACATAAAGATTTTTCCTAAGGAAGAATGTAACACAGGAAAGCCGAAAGGAAGAAAAGACAGCAGACTGAAGGCTTCCCTACTTCAGGTACTCACATGTGGACTCAAGTTCTAGTTCTTAGGAGTCTGGGATTACAGAAACTCTTAATATTTTCTGATCACAGTCTTTCAGCGTTGATTCCCCAGCTTAACAGAGACAGCAAAACATCTGTCTGCAACACTCTTTGGGACAATTTATAAGCAGGAACATTACAATTTTATGTAACTCAGCAGATGATGGCTCACAGTCCAGCTTTCACCTACACCAATGTTTTTAAGACCCAAAACACCGCAGATAATCCACGTTGACATTTTGAACCTATTCTAAAGCATGTAAAACCAGAAAGTACGCAGAAAGGACACACCTGAATATTGCGCTGTTTACAAAGCAGTTTCAGTTGAGAAGGACTCACAAGCTCCAACCCGCTCCAAAATGACTCTTCCACAACATGACTACCCAGCCACATTCTCAAATCTATCTGTACTTGGGTATCTGGGAATCTGAGGTTAGAAGCAAGGATTCATTTTCAAAACACTGATTAGCATTCCCATACTCACTTAGCCAAGATGCCCACGCTCAAGAACAACTTGATAACTTCAGTGATGCACACAGCCGTCGTTGAGAAGTAGAGCTCTGTCTCCACTGTCCTCGTGTACCGCAAGGCGACTGTGTACGTTGCGGCAACCAGGGTCATCACCGTGAGGCAGTATAACTTGAAGAGCAAGCTGACATTTTCTGAAAGAGAACAGAGACTGACGACTCAGCATGCCCTTCATTTTAAGTTAAGAACTGAAACAGGGTGTTATCCAGCTGGAGGACGGTGTCAAACACTACCGTGGCAGCATACAATAACAACGTCATGAAACACTTCCTATTAAAAAGTTTAAGTTAAATTTTAAAGTCTTTTCTCAAAGAAGCTTGTATAGGAACTTCAGGTGTTTGAAAATAAGATGTCCTCTTGCCCTTATAATCATCCTTCATTCTAGAAAAACTAATCATCGACCATTATTTATCTAACAGTAATCAAAAACTCCTTCTGCGCTTTCCTGCTCTCTCTAGCTGGCAGTAGGTGCTTGCTTTGAAATGGCAGCTGATCCTCTCCACACAGCATACTCAAGTCTGACACAAAGAGCGCTGGCAGGTTAGTAAAAGCAAAGAGAGAGGAAAGTTCAGTGTCAGCAAAGAAAGGAATCCATCTAACGAATCTTAATAAATAAGATGGCATTTCCTTCCGCCTTATTTTCCACCTAAGTTAGTAAAAGGAGAGAGTTTTGCTCAGCACGGTGATGGGGCTTCACACAAAGGGCTTTCCTGAAAAATTATTTGCTGTAGAAGACACTAAGGTCATGGCTATCCAAGTAAATAAAGTCACGCAAGGCTCGTGTGCCCCCTGTGTCATCCCCTCTATCTTGCCCACTGCTATACTCCTACAACAGCAGCAATTCTTGTAACAGTTTTGCCTTCTTCTGAGTAATTTGGGAGTTGGGCTGTTGCAGGCCCACTGGCAAACAGCAGTTTTTCACACAGCCTCCCTACTCTAAGGCCTCAGAGTTCCATCCGGTGGACGTGTCCGAGAACGGCCAAGACTGTGCTGCACCAGGCAAGAGAAGTGTGCACGACTCCAAACAGGACTTCTCTGCATGAAAGTGAGACCTACAGCACAAGGTATCAGCAAGTGTGTTCTCTCTACAAAACCATTTTTCAAACTGGTAAATTATTCCCTGTTATGCTCAGGATCTGATGGGAGGACATTGGTCATTCAACAGCATCTTTTGGGCCATTATCGGTCGTGTTCTGAATACCCTTAAGAAAGAAAGAGTCTTTAATTGGAATAAGTTTATGTTCCTCTGCTAATGAGGAACTAAGCTAACAGATAAGCTCCGGGCAGACTTGTAATAACTTTGTTCATTTAACGCAGGAATAAATTCCTGAATCCAGTGCAACTAATGTTTTCGTTCATTTTCCTTTCAAGCCAGTGATGTCTTCTATTGCATAACATTTCTGTAAGGTACAGTTAATGCCTCCTGCTGCTGCAATCATTTAAATTACCTACTTCCTTACAGATAAAAATCTTACTCACGTCAGAAACCACTTTTAAAAGGTAAAGCCAATTAGTTTTTGGACTAACAATGCTTAAAAGAGACTTACGAGCTCTAATCCATTTTTAAATTAAGTTTGGATTGCAGGGAGGGCAGGGAAGGGTGGTGGGAATCCAAGGGCATAGCAACCAGGAATTAAAATTAACCCAGTCCAGTTTTACAAAAACGTATTTTCTAATGGTATTTCAGTACTGACACACGTTATATTAACAATGTGGTTTTACACATTCAAGATTTTTAGTCTATGCACTTCTGAACTAAATTTTATCCTTGCCTATATTGACCATTCTTTAAAAAAATAAATAAATGCCCCGATTTGCAATGGTTGCAAACTTGAGTAAACCAAATACAGCAGGAAGTAATGAATCTCATAACCCTAACTGATAGTTCTACCATTACAGAAAAAGCTATTTGTAGGTAGTTTTTAGCCTGAACGTTTCTCCAGCCTGACTCTCATGTCTGCATCAGTACCAGAGCAGCACTGGGGGCAAAAGAAAAGTGCAGCTGAGACACCCTACCTTCTGCTGGTCGGTCTGGACTTATGCCAGCTTAAAAATAAATAAAGATGAGCTGAAAGGTGAAGGAAGGTCTTGTTCTTTTCCCAGAGTTTCTCTCACTGGCTTCAGTAAGTACCACTCAAACGACACGATTTCCAGCAGAAGGGACCAGACAGGCCAAAAGCCTCAGACACACACGTGGGCTTCCCTCACGCCTCCACGGCTCATCCAACCGCTCCACCGGGGCTCTGCGGGCGGCAGCCCCAGGCCAGGCCCGGCACAGCAAGTCCAGGAGATGTCGGGGGCAGTGGGCACCTCATGCCCAGCCCTGCGCGTCCCGGGAGCAAGACTTGGTGTCAGACCTCACCCCTTGGCCCTGCTCCTCTTGGGGCTCCCTCCCAGCTCCTCGTTCCTCCCA
>NW_009710017.1:0-1803 GCF_000703405.1 Apaloderma vittatum | reverse complement strand
CCCATAAATAAAATGGGGAGGTCATCACACATGGGGATAACAGAATTATCTTTATTGTGTACCTCGGCTCTGCAGAATCGAAGTTCCTGCTCAGATCAGCATTCTTTGATACATCAATACGCACATTAATAAGTTAGTGTTTAAAAAAACCCACCCAAACCACAAACACAGCAAGAACAGACATTGGCTGATCACAGCACAAGAGGCACTGTAGTTTCACTCTGCAGTTTTCTCCACAAGTAACATGCGATACAGTTCCCAAAGACCTTCAAGACCTGACTGACCATTTTACAAGGAAGCTTAAAACATGTTGTCCTGGGTTTAGCTAAAAATCCCAATTCTGTTTAGTGGTTTTTACTTTCCAGCTCTGTCTCTTCTAAAAGGCTGCATGCTCTGAAGTCAGCAGCATGTTTGTGCAGACAGTGTGTGCTACTGGCAGTGATAACACCTGATGTTTGCAGTTACTGCCTGGGACTGGGATGCAGAAAGGCTCTTGCTGATACTTATTCCTCTAGTGCCCAAGGCCACTGCTGGTTCTTGTGTGCCACCCTGGGGGCGCTGGGCAGTAAGAGGGGTTACAAGGAAGTAAAAGGTTGCACCTCTGGTGGGTATAAAACAGGACAGGTGCCCAACGAGAGTATTCCATCCCATATACGTCATATTTAGTATAAATTGAGTGATCATGAGAGTGTCTGCCCTTTTTCACCTTTTCTGCAATGGCCGGCATCCAGGGAGGACTCTGTCTGATGTCCTGCTTTTGATCCGGATCCTGAGTTCCCGAATCCAGCTCCCTGTATCCAGCTCCTGCCCCCGCTGAGCCTGGGGCTTTCCCAGTGCCGCCTGCTCTGCAGCATCAGTGGGGATTGCTGTCATGGCGGGGAGGGAGTCAGGTTTGGTATTAGGCTTATATATAGTTGTATATAGTTCTTTATTTTTTATCATTTCACTAATATTTCCATTAGTGTCTCATTAAAGCTGTCCTAGTTCTTTTCTCTGAACTGTAAGTCTCTCTGCCTCATTTCCCTTTTCCTTCCCGTTTAGGGGTGGAGAGGGGGTTAGAGAGTGTCTGTCCAGATTTAGTGGCCGTCCCAGCCCTAACTCGCAACACATGTATGCAATAAAAAGTAGCCTACAAAAATAACAAACTCCTTACTAATAAGACACTAATTAAGGAGGCAAACTTTCTACAGCTCTCTTCGAAGGAGCTTGTAGAATTGGCACTAAGGAAAGTGGAATTTTATGGGTCTTTTATAAGAAAGCACAAATGCAAAAGCCAGTGAGATTCTTCAGTAGCCTCACGTTACATGGTACTCATAGCACTCGGGGTTTTAAAGCTATAGTTTAGAGCAAGCCTCACGGACAACCTCCCAAGTCTGGAGTCATAGTGGAGACAGGAATTTTTCTTTATGTCAGAAATATTCCCAAAGCTGAAGTAATAAAATCTGGCAGTTCACCTTGCCTTTCTGGTATCCTATGCTGATAAACTGAAATTATGAGCATTGCTGCAACGTACAATAGAAACAGCATGTCACCCAGACTGTTAAAGTACTTAGGCAACTTCATTCTTATTAAAAATTAAAAATTAAAAAGAAAACTCAAATAGAATCATGGAATCATAGAATCATAGAATCACAGAATGCCTTGTGTTAGAAGAGGCCTTTAAGTGTCATCTAGTCCAACCTCCCTGCAGTAAGCAGGGACATATTTAACTAAATCAATAAAGAATGTCTTCCTAATACCTAATTTAAATCTCATCCTATTGTTACTCATCCCTGTGAACAGTCCCTCCTCAGCTTTCCTGTA